>NC_141028.1:31675000-31977500 GCF_052040795.2 Danio rerio
AGTCCCTGTTTTAATTTCCTGTGGCACAAATTATATATCATTCCAGTGAGAATGACATCATTCATCTCTCCATCAGTGATTCATTTATTGAATCCTTCCTGCCTCAGTGCACAGGAATAGAAAAAAATGGGTGCTTTTTCATTTTAATATGTGTGTTATTTTGAAGTGTATTCTTTAAGCATTGTGAAACATTTCAAATCAGTGTGGCTGCATGCAGCGTTTCTTTTTTCTATGTCATGGCCTTCTGTTGTTAGCATTTAGAAATCCACATTTTTTTTTAAGTATTTCATCTAACAGGCAGATTTGTAAACAGAGATAAGACTTGTCAAGCATAACAAAAAATGCTTTTGACATTTGAACCATGCTCAAATGATGGCAGATTTTCCCCCAACAACAGGACATTCTTATGAATGACATAAAATATGTAACCTATATATGAAATAGAATTGTAATGTATGTAGAGATGTACAGATGAAGTCAGAATTATTAGCCCCCCTGAATTATTTGATCATTTATTTTTCCCCAATTTTTTGTTTAACAGAAAGCAACAACACATTTTTCAACACATTTCTAAATATAATAGTTTTAATAACTCATTTCTAATAATGGATTTATTTTATCTTTGCCATGATGTCAGTAAATAATATTTTACTAGATATTTTTCAAGACACTTCTATACAGCTTAAAGTGACATTTAAAGACTTAACTAGGTTAATCAGGGTAACTAGGCAGGTTAGGGTAATTAGGCAATTTATTGTATTACAGTGGTTTGTTCTGTAGATTATCGAGAAAAAATATACCTTAAAGGGGGTATTAATTTTGTCCCTAAAAGGGTGTTTAAAAAATTAAAAACTGCTTTGATTCTAGCCGAAATAAAACAAATAAGACTTTCTCCAGAAAAACATATTATTAAACATACTGTGAAAATTTCCTTGCTCTGTTAAACATCATTTGGAAAATATTTTAAAAAAGAAGAAAAAAAAATTGAAGAATGGTAATAATTATGACTTCAACTATATGTATGGGCATGTCAGGCCGAGCCTCGGCTGGGTCAGTTGGCATTTCTGTGTGGAGTTTGCATGTTCTCTCCATGTTCACTTGGGTTTCCTCTTGGTGCTCCGGTTTCCCCCACAAGTCCAAAGACATATGGTACAGGTGAATTGGTTATGCTAAAATGGACTGTAGTGTATGTGTGTAAATGAGTGTGTATGGATGTTTCCCAGTGATGAACATTTAATGAACATTTTTATTAAAAGCTGTTATAATAATAATAATAATCCTTATAATCCTTTGATAATAATATTTTACATTGGAAATCTTAAAAAAATGTCAAAACATTCCATGTGACTTCAGTGGTTCAACTGTAATCATAATCCATTAAACTTCATTAACACTTTTGTGCCCCAATTTTGTTTAAATATGACTTTGTAGGTACCACAGTGTTTACCACAGGACAATAGCACAGCATGCTAAGGTCATATTGCTCTAGTAAATGTGCGCCCAGATATGACACAGGAGACAAAAGCAATTAAAGCAATTGTTACAGCATTTTTTGGCATACATAATTGTTAAAGAAGTGTCGTATGATGTTTGTTTATTCACGTCAAATGAAATATTTTCATTGTTTTGGTTCCTTTTCTGGATTTTGAATATCTTGTGACCATTGCCGTCTATGAAGGATGTGAGAGCTCTCGGATTTCAACTAAAATATCTTAATTTGTGTATTAAAATGAACAAATTGCTTAGGTGATTGAAACAATGTAATGGTGAATAATTCCAGCCTGATCTCACGAGGAAACTTAACTACTTTGTTTTGTCAGTTTAGTGGCTAATACTACAAATTCATGAGAGTTCAGTCATATAAAAATGTTCAATTTTTAACAAAGCAGCATGGCACCCAACCCAACCCCACCACTAATTGAGCAAACTAAATTGTAAGAATAAGATCACACGAATTCATACAAGTTAGCTAAGTCAAAAAGTGATAAACTGCCATGATATTGAGATTGTGTTGGTAATTCTGACTAATCATTTAATAAGGAAATATAATATATAATCTTTTAATATGTTTAACATTTAATTTATGAAAAATGTTTATATAAATATGAGAAGTGTTTTTTTTTATTTTCAACTTTCGAGCTTCTGCCCCTCGAAATGTCTGTGCATGTCCCTAAAGCTGCGTAGTGCATTTTATCCAAATTTGTGGTCGAAATTGGTACTTACAAATCCATTCCATGTGACCAAGTCATTTATCAAGTGCAGTTTTTGGACTAATCAGATTTACTGGTGCCTGGTAGTCAGACAGTTAACTGTGTTTTGCAACAACATGATAAACTCTGCGATTTCTAATGTTGTTAATCAAATTCAGTCATGACCAGCAGTGACAGAGTAAATTATGCTTGTAACGATCCTCGTCTCCTCCGTCATTTAGCCATGTAGGCGATTTAAGGGCGGCATGCTACTAGGGAAAATGAGAGCATTTAGTGTTTATTTTTTCAAGATCTCAGTTTGTTTATTTTTCTTTGCATTAGATTATCATTAATGAGCTTGTGCTTAGATCGCTTGATTCTAGCTCTATGCACCTAATTAGGATTTCCATAAATTTAAATGCATTATCTTTTAATGTGTAGACGATGGCAGGGTCATTACAGAAATAATTACAGCCTAAACTCCACACCCAGGGGTCTGTTGTGTTTAAAATACACAGTTCAGTCAGGAAGAGCTGAAAGATTTATGAGACCAGCTGGGTGGTGAGTTCACAATTACGCAGTTTTGTCTTCAGAGGAGTTTCATTATCTAATAGATTTAAAGGCAGGATGGTTTGTTTCGTCTCATATTCTTTTTTCGTTGGGAGAATTTGAAGCCAGACAGATACTTCAGTGTTAGTTCATCAGTCTGTTTTTATCGATTTACTGATTCTAACCCAGTGTTAATTAAATCAGAGCAGCATCAACTTATCGACAACTCTCACTTACACCACATAGCTATTAACCAGTGAACACAAAATCTATACTTTTGCTCATTTCATTCACCAGCCTGGTCCCAGAGAAATTCAGATATAGGCATTGTACTTATTTGATATCCAATGCTTTTATGCAAAGCTTTTGCATCATGGCCGACTTATCAAAACCTTGAATTAGGGTTTACCAAAAAATATGTTTGACTCATTCAGGATAATTATTTCAATTTAGTTTAATTTATCTAATTTTAATAAATCTATTATTTGTTTATAATTATTACGATATATTGCACCAAAATTCTAGGTGGGCATAGATTTTTTTTTTTAATCTAGATTAGTCTCACTGTAATCTTGGAATTAATCTGGTTTAAAGTGGCTCGTTTGAATTCTGCCAAAGACATTTAGAATCCGTGTGCTTCCCAAATAATGGCTAAATGTAAGTTTTTGAGACCGGATTCCTGCCTGGTGACGCATTAGACCAGGGGCTCATCTCCTGTTTTCAAAAAGCATCACAAACTGCTTGAGAAAGTGCTCTACTATGATAATTAGTGATAAAAATTAAATGATGTTCAATAAGATGTACTTGTGTTTACTAACTGTTTATTCAGTTAAACTTGAATTTTGATCTGTAGGCCTACATAAGCTCCAAACAGAGATGACCTTAATCCGATTAAAGTAAAACCTGAACTAAACAGAAATTCAATTAAGACGTGGAGTATGCATATATTAGTGGCATTATTGAAGTGAACACCGCAATCAAACTATTACCATCATGTGAGACTTTTCGCCATATTTTCAGACAAGATCCACATACACGACTGTCAGTAAAGGACCGCGCGCACACACACTCACACACACATCGTGGAATGCAGAAGATTTTTCTTTTCATTTGGCGTACTCCTTATTTGCGTCTAATACCCCAGTTTGTCAAGGGCATAAATGAAATGTTCAGTGAACTGCAGCTAAAGTCACCCAAAATTACAGGAAACTCTTACATGAAAGCACTTCACGAAAACACCTTAATGTCTATTAAGGCAAATAACTAGATTACTGATGTCCATGTAAACATATTCAGTAGTGTCTTTAAAGTAAGTGAAAGATCAAGAAGGGCATCCTGCTGATTTGATACATCCATGCTAAAGTCATCATAGCTTGTGTAGAATAGACCCAGCTCCCAACCCATCTTCGAGAATAGATTAATGGCGTTATTTTTTTTCTTACCCGATAAGGGTCTCGCGTTTACGCAGCACGTTAAAACCGATAACAGCCCACCACTATTCAAAATAAATTATGATAAATTATATTATTGTTATTTTATGCATTTTGTTACAAGACCATTTTATGGCACCCATTCCAAAAACACCTGAATGCAATTACACTCTTCTAAAAAACAAATAATATTTGATTCTTAAGAATATTTCATTTAATTATAGTCATTTAAACAATTTAATACTTAGGCATTGGAATCCAAATCTGAAAACATATATCCTAAACAAATAAATAATAATTATGATAAATGTAAACAAAAAAAGAGCAAGGTAAAAAGAACTAGAAAAAAGTAACAGATTTAATTTTAGTTGTCAGGCACCCACCAGAAAATATACTATAGTAATTTATTGTAAATACTAAAGTGCTTTTTTTAACCATACTGACACTGACACCTCCAGTAGATAGTGATTGTGCGCAATCAGCTAAAATGTTGCTGATATTGTTTTTTTTTTTTTGTATGGGTGATATACGTAAAGATTGCATCACTAAAAATGACTGAGGTCATGGTCATGTGTTGTTCCACAAGATTCAGTTACATTATATGTGCAAATGCTAGGCAATATCATTTAAATATAAATATATGGAGTTCGTTTTCAACATTACGCTGAGTGCTTAATTTGTAAATGAGTAATTCCTGAAAAAAAAAAAAAACAGGAAATAATTTTCCATGACCAACGACCACAATTTATTTATTTTTTCCCCAGAACATGACGTCATTCAGCGCGTAAAAATAGCATCACATTTCTGAACAGTGTTTAATTATTCTGTGCCATAAACCTTTATAGGTCAGTCATGGATAATGAAAACATGTAGCTACTGACATAAATGGTATAAACAATCACTATTCAGTTCACTTTACTATTATGTGCCAAGTGAAAAACAAATAATCGTCACACAGTCTAATCTTCAAGAAGAGCACACAGTTACCTCTTCTGTCTGTTATGTTTTCTGGCTGACTTGAGCTTCTGTCTCCTGCTATCCTGATCCATTCGCACAGTTTAATCTTCTTGAGATCTCTTTTGATCAGGCTCGTTATCAGATTTACTCGTGGTTTTATAAAATATGAAAATGCCTCTTTGCCATTTTGAAAACACAAATTATCTATTTAGGTTGGCCACTATATTTATTTATTTTTGCTGTTTACTGCGTGTGAAACAATCACCTACCAGTGAAAGTGATTATGAACATAAAAAGGAAAACTTTATTGAGGGCCAATAGGTAAACATGACTTTGCTTTTTTTCTACTTTTGTGTGACTTTTGCTTTGCGCATGGTGACTACCGTTATGTGTCCACACAGCCTTTGCTTGCACTCATTCACATTCTCTCTCTCTCTCTCTCTCTCTCTCTCTCTCTCTCTCTCTCTCTCTCTCTCTCTCTCTCTCTCTCTCTCTCTGTCTCTCTCTCACACACACACACACACACACACACACACACACCCACACCCACACACACACACACACACACACACACACACACACACACATATACTTGACAAATATCAGAACACAAAACATGAATATCTGACATTTTCCAGAACAGGATCGGGCAAGATCTGGCTCAAATTGAGCACTGGTTATGCCAACGATATTCAGCTCTTCACAAACTGATCATTTGTGCAAATTCACAAAACTAACCAATTATATCTGATATTAAAATTGGATGGCTAATAACTTTCTATTACTAGAGGCAACTGAGATCTTGCTTATTAAACTAAAAACCACTCGTGCAAAAACATACAACGCTGCCAAACATTTATGGATATTCATTTAAGTTCTTGTCAACAGTCAAGGCAGGGGGGGTGATATTTGATAGCAACCTGTCATTTAAAGGCAACAATTTAAGAATCTTAAAAATGTTGGTAAACTAAGACATACAGTACAATATGCTGTCATTGTCTAATACAGAAAAGCACACTTAAGCTTCTTGACCTCTCGGTTAGACTATTGCACTGCTTTACTAGGTAGTTACCTTGTAAGCCTAATATACACTGTCTATATTTCATGTATTTCACACAAAAAATGCTTTCTGTGTGAATCCTTGGTTTTATCATAGTAAAAATGTAGTAACCATGTTTTTTGATGCATTGATTACCATTTGTAACAAAAAAGCACTCTCATAATGCAACAATATGAATAATTCTATAGTTTGCCAATATTTCAATTAAACTGTACCTCATGTAAACACACTCTACTAGGACTAAATTCAAGGTAACCATATCATAGTTAATACCGCAGAGGTACTGCAGAGTCAAATGTAAGCATGAAAACTGAATATTCTTCAGTTTTGTTTTACGTTGTGTATGCTGGCACCATAATGGTTCAGATTCAGCTGTAGATGTTTAGAGAAAGCATTTATCATCTTGTGAGTGAAGAAAACACTTCAGTTGGGTCGTGTTTGTGCTGATTGCCATTGTTCTGAATGATTTGCAAGACTGTGCCACTGATTTGCTAGATGCAGTAAAGCTTCTCCAAAAAAAGAAACATCACTGATGTTCAGTTTTACAACAAAAAGCCATCCGATGTGTTCTTTCTAGTAATAAAAAAAGTACTGCAGCCATAATCTGCATTTAAATGTGCCCACATAAGAAAGTATGTTTTGAAAATCCATGCATATTGTTGAATCGGTTTAAAATGGTTTAGTAACAGATTGTAAAATTCGGCTCCATACGTGTCGGTTTACAACATGGCTGTGAGATGCATCCATCTGTGAAGGTGAAGAAGGGCCAAGCTACAGGCTTCTCAAGATTTTTTCTTTTTTTTTTTCTTTTTTCTTTCAGCACTCTCATTTTTGCCAACCATGCCAGTTTGCCTGCGGTCTGGCTAGTCGCAGTCACTCCATGCCACAGATGACAGTTTTTTCTGGGCAAAGCAAAGAGATCAGCTAGGCGGCCATAGCATTTGAATGCTGCCAGATGGTCACCTATAAAGTGTGAAAAAGCATATATGCGGATAGATTGCTAATCTTGAGGCTAATTGAATCTTGCAGTAACAAGAATACATTGCTGTTTTTTAAATGTTCCTCTAGTATTAAAAATTACAGAGCGGGATTAAACTTCAAACAACCAAATCTATAAATATTGCAATGTAGAGCAGATCTACACTGCAGTCAGAGTGTTTTGTGAATGCTGACCCCATTTTTGGGCTTTAAGTGCACGGTATTTTGCTTTGATGTCATACTAGTGTACTTATAAACGTCAGCGGAGGCTTCCAAAAATTCCAATTTTTTGTTTTCCAGAAAAATAGAGCTAAAATATTGATGACTAACTGGTACTACACAGATTTGCCTGTAATCAGATGCTATCTTGAATCTTCTCAGGTTTTACAAAAGGTCTTATAATATATATATGCGCTGCAGTTAAAAAGTTTGGGATATGTAAGATTTGTGAAAGTTTGTCTGATGGTTATTAAAGCTGTATTTCTTTGAATATTAATAGGGTAAAACTGTAATGTTATGGTCAAATCATAGATTTCTAAATTGTAATTTATGTCTGTGTTAAGCTGATATTTTAGAATAGTTCTTCAGTGTTCAGTGTCACATTATGTCTTAAGAATTAATTATTTTTTTATATACAGTTGAAGTTTATTATTAGCTTAATATAATTATAGGCTAAATTATTAGCCCCCCTTTTATTTAGTATTTTATTTTTTTTATTTTATTTCCCAAATGATGTTTAACTGATCGATGAAATTTTCACAGTGTTGTCTGATATTATTTTTATTGTGGAGAAAGTCTTACTTGTTTTATTTCAGCTAAAATAAAAACAGTTTTAAATTTATTAAAAACCATTTTAAGGTCAAAATTATTAGCCCCTTTACGTTATATATTTTTTGATAGTCTGCAGAACAAACCATCATTATACAATAACTTGTCTAATTACCTAGTATCTATTAAAATATTATTTACTGTTATTCATTCATTCATTCCTTTTCTTGTCGGCTTAGTCCGTTTATAAATGCGGGGTCGCCACAGAGGAATGAACCGCCACCTTATCCAGCACATCCAGCAGAGGATGCTCATCCAGCAGAGGATGCTCTTCCAGCCGCAACCCATCTCTAGGAAATTACTGTCATCATAGCAAAGATAAAATAAATCAGTTATTAGCAATGAGTTATCAAAACTATTATGTTTAGAAATGTGTTGAAAAAAATGTTCTCTCTGCTAAACAGAAATTAGGGGAAAAAATAAACAGGGGAGCTATATATATATAACAGTCCTGTATTACTTCACCCACATAGAGTGACAGGAGATCAAAAAACTCGCTTTACAAATATTGCAGCTGTTGGACAACATAATGTACTTTTGAGGCTTTTTTTATTAGAGAATGAAGTTGTTTAGGTTGCAACTATGCAGTTTTTATATATATATATATATATATATATAACGACAGTGTCTATTTTAAATATTTATAATTTTGGAAACACAACACCATCCACAAGATGGCGACAACGACCGCATAATAAGCCCTTAGAGGAGAAAAACACAATGTCGCTTTGGCTTTTTAACATAATTAAATGTTAGTGTGAGACACAATGGGAAGTCTCTGTAGACTGATTGCATTTCATACCGTTCAGCCTTAAAATCTTGAAATATCAAAAAAATCTCTTGTCTTGTTTTTGTTGTTGTTGTTGTTGTTGTTGTTGTTACCAGAACTTTAATGTTTGATCTCAAAGCAGAATTGACAAATCATGAAATCTCACTATTAGCTTTTTTTTTTTCAAAGAAAGCAAATTAAATGAAAAACAGGCTGATTCATAAATTCGAGCTGTACATTATTCCCCATTCTTAGTCAGAAATATGTCGCCACATGAGTTAAAAACAGCTTTTGGTGCTTTTCTATCAGGTGCAAAGTGTTCCACTGAGCAGACCGGATGTGTGTAGCTCAATAGCCCTGCGGCGGTGTTTTATAATACTGCAGGAATCTCACAGGTCATTTTTATGGCAATCATCCATGCAAATGACACCTTACGTATAACCACAGTTCTTGGGGAGGGGCGAGGATTAAGTGCTGAGATTAATTGGGAGCAATAAAAGATTAACATTTGTGGGCAAGTTCATTAAACCTTCAAAGGGTACTAGCAGTGTTAAGTACTCAAAGATGACGACAGCTGTCTAATATAATAATATTTGACAAATTGGAGGTCAGCCTGAATATCTGCAGAAATCTCAACTGAATCCACCCTCACAGTGCTTGAATGTGTAGAAATATTAATACAGAGCCGATCGTGTTCAATATGAACACAATGCAAAAGCACCAATTTGTATCATTATCAGTTTTCTAAATGAAGTGAGACTTAATGAAACGCTTTGATGAACTGCAGAGTTCTGATGATGGCATGAGGAGGGAAAGCTGAGAAGGCTTCATCTTTATTGTGTTTTCCAATTATTTGCTTAATATAAATATTACCACGGGGAATTAGTATCCCTTGGTTGGCTAACTTTTAATTAGATGTAAGATATTAACACAAATTGCTGAATAAACACTATTCGACATAACATGAGTGGAAGAGTGTCTGTGCAGCAGAGCTGATTTATACTCTCTTACTCTGGCAGAGTTAGTCAAATGTGTGGCTATTCATGCATCAGCACTGTAGATTGAGCAAATAATGTTTTAATCGTTCAATAATTACCCCCCGAGCATCAACCCAAAATGTTGTTTCTCATTATACGGGCCTGTTGAATGCTTGATTCTGACTTGCTGATAAACATTCTAAAAGTGTGATGAACACACAGCTATAAGCACTACTACTTCTTCTTCATCATCATCATTATCTTTTTGTTATTATTTTTTGTTCTTTTTTTTGTTCTTTTTTTCTTCTGTTTCTTTTACTTCATCTTCTTTATTATATTTTTCATCAACATTTTCTTCTCTTTTTTGTTGTTCTTTTTTCTTTTTTACTTCATCTTCTTCATATTGTCATTATCATTTTCTTTTCTTTTTTCGTGTTGTTCAATTTTGTTCTTCCTTTTTTCTTTTTCTTTTACTTCATCTTCATTATCATATTTTCATTATCATTTTCTTCTCTTTTTTGTTGTTCTTCTTTTTGTTCTTGGTCTTTTTTTTTTCTTTTACTTCATCTTCTTCAGCATCATATTTTCATCATTTTCTTTTCTTCTTTTCTTGTTGTGGTTCTTCTTTTGTCTTCTTTTTTACTTCATCTTCAGCATATTTTTAATTTTCATTTTCTTCTCTTTTTTCTTGTTGTTGTTCTTGTTGTTTTCTTTTTTTCTTCATCATCTTCATCATATTTTTCATTATCATTTTCTTCTCTTTTTTTTGTTGTTGTCCTTTTTGTTCTTCTTTTTTCCTCTTTTTCTTTTTCTTTTGCTTTATCTTCATATTTTCATCATTATTTTCTTCTCTTCTTTTTGTTCTTCTTTTTGTTGTTCTTTTATTATTTGACTTGTTGTTCCTCGTTCTTTTTGTTCTTTTATATATTATTTTACTTTCTTTTACTTCTTTACTTTCTTCTTACTTTTACTATCTTCTTTGCCATCATATTTTCATTATCATTTTCTTCTCTTCTTTTCTTGTTATTGTTCTTCTTTTGTTCTGCTTTTTGTTGTACTTTTATTCTTTTTGACTTTTTGTTTGTGTCTTTTTGTTCTTTTACTTATTTTTCTTTTTCTTCATCTTCTTCATTATCTTCCTCATCATCATCTTCTTCTTACATTTTAAGTAGCAATTTTCATTATTTTCTACTCACAGTCCAAAAAACATGCACTATATTGGAATTGAATAAGCTAAATTGGCCATATTGTATGTGTGTGAATGTAAGAATGTATGGATGTTTCCCAGTGTTGGGTTGTGGCCGGAAGGGCATCTGCTGTGTAAAACATATGCTGGATAAGTTGGCAGTTCATTACGCTGTGGTAAACCCTGATTAATGAAGGGACTAAGCCAAAAAGAAAAGGAATGAATGAATGGATAAGCTCATCTATTTATTTGCCTTATTATCCATTATTATACAATGCCTTGATTTGAATTATTAGCAATAAAATATGTTTTTCTATTAAAAATATTTCCTATAAAAAAACATTTCGCTAACACTTTATAATAACTACACACTATGAAACATTAAGTAATCATTAGCATTTAGTGAATTCATTGTCTGTTAAGCATCAACTCTACATTAATAAACGTTAGTAAGCAGTTTATAACTGCAGCTACAAATGCTGTATTCTTGACTTACAACCACATGTATAATGTGCTTAATAATTGTACTTTCATACTTTGTTAATGATTTATTTTTCATTACTAAATGAAGTATTGCCTTATTTACAAACCATTTGTATTTAAGAGTAGTTGGAGGTTTTTAACATCGTTCAGAATGAGTTAGTAAATGATTTATAGACTATTGAAATTAAGGTTTATACATCTTATTGTTCAGGCATATATTAATGGTTACTATGTATGTTAAAAATGCTATGTTAACTCAACTTCATGCAATTTTGTGACCTAATCTAAAGTGAGGACTATTTATGAAGATTATATATTAAGATATATAAATGTTGATTTCAATAGTTTATTAATCATTTACTTACACATTCTGAATGATCTTAAAAAAACACCAACTATGCTTAAATAACTGGTTTGTAAATAATGCAATACTTCATTTAGTAATAAAAAAACATTAACAAAGTATGAATTATTAAGTACAAAGTACAATTATTAAGCACATTATACATGTGGTTGTACAGCATTTGTAGCTGCAGTTATAAACTGCTTACTAATGTTTAATAATGTAGAGTTAATGCTTAACAGATAATGAATTCACTATTTGCTGATGCTTAATAAATGATTCCTAGTGTGTGTTATTATAAAGTGTTACCATTATTTTGTTACTTTAATTGGCCAACAGTATGTGACTTATTCATAACACCCTGTTAAAGCTAACCCTGCTGTGTTGTTTTCCTCAAAACTGGCTAGCAGTCACTGTTTTTCAAAATAGTTCCATCTTGTAGCCTAGAAGACGTAATAATAACAATATAAGATTTTACGTACATATTTTTACAGATTTTTAAAAAATCCTCCTGTGTTTCCCATCCAAATTTCAACAAACATTTAATTGTCAGGAAGTTGTCTGCCAGCACTGAGGTGAAAACCTCAGAAGCACGCCATGGTTAATCCTGAGCAAATATCTTAAAACTCTGTGTTACATTTTACCCCGTGCTCCCTTACCAGCAATTAAGGCTATTAGCTCAATGAACTGCTCATTTTCTGCTTGTTATTAGTTAATAGTTGGGTTTAGGCATTAAGTCAGGTTCAGTACTTAGAATAAGATCACACTTTAAGTGCTAATAAATAAACAAAATCTTAATAATAAGCAAGTAATACGCCAGTAGTTAATAGTGAAAGTTGTGAATCAAAGTCTGATAAAAACAAAACAAAGTAATGAACTTTTTGAGTACAAAATGCCCGACACCCTGCATGTACTTTATGTTAAAAAAAAATCAGCAGCTCACCATTCATTGCTTATTTTCATTTTGAATCGTTCATTTTTCCCCTTTAGGTCACTACAAGATTTGGCTAAGCAGACAGATTTGCCATACGGCACGGTTCTGGACTCTGCCGTCTATGACCAGGTTCGCAGTAAAGGAATGAACCCTTTCGAACGAGACCCGATGTATTCGCAGATGTGGCGGATGATCAACCGGACAGGAGGAGCCGAAAACAACGTGGAGGAATCAAAAGAAGGCATCCGGAAGGTAGGAGGCTCTAGCCGCTTTGACTACTGCCACCGTTTGTCTAATTACGGTGCAGCAGTTTGTGAAGATAGCGCTAATGTTCTCTGAATAGAGATATCAAAGCAAAAAATGCACTAATGTGGCTTAATGGTGCTTGAGTTATGAGTGATTTAACTCTGAAAATTCCCCCACCGAATTCCCATACTAATTAGGTGCGGGTTAATGCCTTATTTGTTAACCCACCATATTTTATATTCCTCTCTTCAGAGCGTGTTTTCGTTTGGAATTTTAAACGAGCTGCAATTAAAAGTGCTGGTAGGCAAGTGAAGGCAGAGAGAGTCTGTGCTGCCTTCAGATCTAGTGAGAATACTAAAGAGTAAACGGCTGACTGGAGTGTTTTGTTAATGTGATATCATCTCACAGGTGTTTAGTTAAATATTGTATGACAAGGTGACACCTCTGTCATGCCAGAGTCGTCACCCTCCTTCAGCCTCGCTTTCTTTTGCCTGTCTTCCGTTTCATGTGCCTGTCTGCTCGTCTCCATCATGTAGGCTTCACAGCGCCCCCTTGTGATAGACTCCTGGTGCTTCTTCCCAGGTTTTATGACTGTAATGTGATTCATGTTGCAAGCATTTAACAGATGCTTTTACCTGAAGCGATCAACAAAAAGTGCTTGAGCTTTACATGCGATGTAAGTTAGATTATTGGCAACAGATTGCAGCCATACAAAGCCTCAAACTAATAAACAAGGCAACATGGTATATGCAAGTGTTTTTGCAATAATATACTGTATATTCTAGGAAAATTTAAGAAGAAAACTATAAAATCATTTTAGCATTTTCAACTCATTTATCAGATTTTCTAATTAGCACAACTGTACTAATATTAAAAGATTTAATTATTTACGCACCCTCAGGTCATTTCAGTTTTGCTTGGCTAACTTTTTTTTCTTTTTTTTTTTATGTAATAAACAAAAGAAAATATTTTGAAGGATGTTGATTACCAGTGTGTTTTAATTCATTGTCACCCACAAGTGCAACGTAAATGTCTATTCACCTAATATAGTTTTTTCTTAATACTGAAAATTTTGGGCAAACAGGACAATTATTAAGAACAGCTGATCTTATTTCCCAAATACTGTAATTAGAAATTTAATAATAGTAATAATTATATACTCACCCTCAGGTCATTCCAGGGTGAGTATATATCCATAATGTGTTTTAGAGATGCGCGGATGGGCTATTATTTCATCCGCAACCGCATCACAAAACTCATCATCCGTCCGCCATCCATCCGCACTAACATTTTTGACCAAATTTTAAAACCGCACCCGCCCGTCATCTGCTGACTGAGCTCTTTATTTGAATTGCTTATTCCTTTTTATTATTAAATGAATGTTTCTTTATTGATTATTAAAAAAAAGAGAATGACTTTAATGACATGCAGTTAATCCAAACGTGCAAGTCAAATCCAGCATTAATTGACGCTTTGAAGTGACGCTAAACAATACGAGGACATGTCTTTTCACTTGATTCGATTCCTCGGTTGGTCCTTGAGTCTTTTCCTTGCGTCCTTCCCTCGCATCCTATAGGGGTGGAAAGACGAGGAAAGAAAGCAAGGAAAGGAAACGAGGATACACAAATAAGAAATGAGAAGCACACCTATAAAGCTCTCAGAATATCAGCAGTGAACTCCGTCTCCAATTGGCGCACAGGGACAAAAATAAATAAATAGCCTAAATTAAACGCACTGTACTGTACAAATTTTTTTTATTATTATTGTAGCCTAGAAAACGCATTTTGACACATCATTTCAACATTCAGACGAGAGCACCTGGCCTCTAATGCGCCCTGCTGCACTGAAGGAGTGCTCGCTCGCAGCACTTGTTGCTGGAATGCATAGAATTCTCTTGGCAAGGTGCTGTAGTCGTGGGGATGACTGGCCTTGTTTCTCCCAAAAGGAAAGTAGATTTTACTCTGCTGATCCGTCTATACGGAAGTTTGTAGATGAAGACTTCTGTTCATCCAGAATTAGTGTATCCGATTCCTCCTCTCATTCTGTGAAGTCAGTCCTAGGCTTTTTCGTTGGTGCCCCAGCTATGTGTACAAAAACAGTACAACCGCCCACCACCCGCCCGAATTTAATTAAAATATTATTTTTCGTCACGTCATCCGCCCGATTCCGCGGCTGTAACCGCCATACGCGCATCTCTAGTGTGTTTAAAATCTTTTGTGCTCAAAAGAAAAAGGAAACTCATGAGAAATTTGGAACCACTTGAGGGTGAGGAAAGGATTAGGAAATTCATTTTTAGGTGAACTGTCCCTTTAAGGCTCCAACACAATTATAAATTATTGTATTGTGGTGAAGTAAAGCAGAGCAGTATTGTATATTGTTCAGACCAACTATATTCCCCAACGGAGATGATGTTGACTTTTTTTGCACTTTCAGAAAACAGAATAAAAACAATGGTCTTAAAATAAACTATCAGCTGGCATTTGGTAAATAGAGGAACATTGTGTACACTGCAAGAATAAAGTGTTTAAGAACACTCAACAAAGGACACTTATTTTCCCATTTTCACAAAAGGTAGTAATTTCTCTGCTCTCAGTTTTCTTCTAATTTATTACATAAATATAGCTTTGCAGACTGTTTGAAAGGACATGCAAATGCTCTTAATGGAATTTTAATGCAAAATTTTAAAGTTCTGTCATCATAAATTGTCTATCACATTCATTATCAGCCATCTGTAGAACAACTAAAGCAGACATGAAAGCAGGTCATAGCTTTTTCTCTGTTCTTGTTTGTTTGTTTGTTTGTTTGTTTGTTTGTTTGTTTGTTTGTTTGTTTGTTTGTTTGTTTGTTTGTTTGTTTGTTTGTTTGTTTGTTTGTTTGTTTAATTTATTTCTCCGGGACTATTTTTTCCTGATTTAATTTCTTAATTAATTTCATTATTTCTTTAATACTGTTATTAATACTTACTAAGCCTAATATGAATACAACTTAATATAAAGAGAAGTGGTTATGATATGATATAAAATATGGTAAAATAAAAAAATACAGGTAAAATTTTGTAGATATAAGGAGAACTTTAATCAAGTTATGTATTCTATTCTGTATGCTAATGTACTGCAGTGTTTATAATGCATTCACAACCAGTTGTAGACTTCATATTGTATTCAATAAAATTAAACCATTTAACTGGTGTAATAACTTTTTTGTGTGATGAACAGGCTTAATTGAATCACCATAAATATCATCATCATTATTATTATAAGTACAGCCTTTATTTTACCAAGAAAAAGGACATTGAGATTTAAAATCTCTTCTACAAGAGCATCCTGGCCAAGAGTAACAGTACACAAAGCAACATAGGTTTTGTTTTGTCAGCATTTGAAACCAGTTTTGGAGCAAATAAGAACTACATTAAAAGCAAGCTGTAACTGAGAAGAAGCCAGAATGGGTGTGAATGCAGATGTGTATCAACAGTAACTGTATCATCAGCATAATAATAACAGATTGTATTTTTGACATTTTGATCAATATTATAGTAAAAAGAGACCCTAGTACGGATCCCCTTGGTACACCTTTAGCTACATTCAGTAGAGAAAAAAAGCTTTTCTGTTGCACATTGATTTCCGTTTGTTTGTTTGTTTGTTTGTTTGTTTGTTTGTTTGTTTGTTTGTTTGTTTGTTTGTTTGTTTGTTAAAATGAATTGCAATCAAACGCAAAAGACAGAAGATGATTTTTTTCTAGATGAAGTATGCCAGGGAAGAATGTAAGTTGTCAGACCATTCAAACCTTTAAAAACAAATAACAATAACTTGTACTGAATCCTAAATTGGACTGGAAGACAGTGAGGGATAAAACTGGTGAAATGCTAGCAACTTAGAAGGTTAAAAGGTTATGTCTGCATTTTGAACCAGCTTTAGGCATACAATTGAAGAAACTCCTGAATGCAAAGAATTGCAATAGTCTAATCTGGATATAACAAAAACATTAAAGATGGTTTCCAAATCCTTAGAAGAGAGAAAAGGCTTCAGTTTAGCAAGGTTCCTTAATTGAAAGAAACCATTTCTGACTATAGAATTTATTTGCTTGTCAAACTATAACTCTTTATCAAAAAAAATTTTAAGACTCTTTGAGTAGTTGTGGATTTGAAAGATATCTGTTAAACCATCCAATAACATGTACAGATAATCCAATACTTGTTGTGCATCAGCAAAGTATGATCAACTGTAAAACAGGTTCCCCTTCGGGGGGAACTTCAGCACTATAAGTGGATTTGATTGTAAAATCCACGCATTGGGGAGGTTCGGTTCAGAAGCTACTCGTCTGAAAGAGTATTGAACGGGCCAATTAAGAATGAATTGGCAGCGCAAGCCTGCGCAGGTGAGCGGCATAAGCAATCAACTGAGTATATAAGCTCACCTGGCGCCAGCAGACGCTATCCTTTTCGCTTCAGAGACTTTCTGATCGAGTCGATGAGGGTTCCTCCTGCTGTGACCAGCGATTCCGAGCGAACGAGAGCATTCTCCCGGTCCAGAGTGTGTACACGCAGTGGCAGACGGTCGAGCTGGGTTTCTCCCTTGCCTGGCGTTCTTTGGGTCCGGTCCTCCAGAGCGGTGCGTATAAAGTTGCAAACTTCACAGAAAGAGCAACACAGTCGTGCAGCACGTCCTTATCAGGACGGCGCTCCGACTGTGCGTTTCTGGATGCGGTGGTTTCCTGTCCTCGGATGATGGGCGCGGGCACTGCGTTACATGTCTGGGGGTCCAGCATGTTAATGCGCTGCTCGCGGGCAGTTCATGTCGTCATTGCGATGCCATGACTGTTGCGCAAGATCGTGGTTAGCCTTTGCAAAAGGGTGAACCACCCCAGTTGTCCCCTGCTCTGCAGCGGGCACTCGGGCAGATCTGAGGGTTTCAGCGAGAGATAATCCGTCGCCCACGGGCCCGCGGACCTCCCGCTCCTCTAAGCGCTCCATCCAAGCTTCGGGCGGGGGAAGCGATCCGTCTAACAGATGGTAGCCCTTACGCCCGATGACACCGGAGACCAGATGTCCACCGCGGCATCGGAGGGTGGGCTTTCATTGTCCGATGATGATCCAGACCCGCTCGCCCCCTTCGGGCTGGTGAGCGCTGTCACTACGGATCCTGAAACGGACATGTTAGCCGTGCTTTCCCGGGCTGCTTCGGCCGTGGGTTGGAGATGGTTTATCCCCCAGCTCCGCGGCCGGACCGACTAGAGGGGCGTTCCCTTCTTCCCGGAGGTGCACAGTAGGCTCACGCGGTCTTGTAAAGCACTTTTTTCTGCTCGTGCTGCGTGTTCCTCCACCCTAACCACTCTTGACGGTGAAACAGCCAGGGGGTATGTGGCGATTCCTCAGGTTGAGTGCGCGATGGCGGTAAATCCGCGCGGCGCCTCTTCTTGGCGGGGTCCGCCTCGTCTCCCATCCAAAGCCTGTAAGTTATCTACCTCCCTCGGAGCTGGAGCTTACATAGCTGCGGGCCAGGCTGCTTCCGCCTTGCATGCGATAGCCACCTACCAGCGCTACCAAGCGCAGGCGCTGGCCGAGCTGCACGAGGGTGGGTCCAATCCAGGCTTACGAGCTTCGCACCGCCGCCGACTTAGCTCTTCGGACTACTGAGTCCGCTGCGTGTGCGTTGGGGAGGACGATGTCCACATTAGTGGTCCAGGAGCGCCACCCCTGGCTGATATGCGCAAAGTCGACAAAGTCCGCTTTCTTGACTTCCCCATATCCCCAGCCAGGTTCGGCGACACTGTCTGTGAATTCACCCAGGAATTCAAGGCGGTGAGAGAGCAGTTGGTGGGTGATGTCTTATCGGCGGTCCGTAGCCCGCTCCGCCCGCCGTGCCATTCATACCTGCTCCTCGCCGAAGGCGCCCGCCTACGAGAGCTGCTCCGCCCCCGCACACGCCTCTGGCGAAGCGAGCGCGTCGGGCACCTCGGAAGCAGGCAGCCCCCCTGCCCAGAACGCCGCTAAGTCCGGCAACGGACCGCGAAGCGCCCCTGGGACAGGCCATCTGGAGAAGAGGGAACTTGCTCTTTCCCCGCTGGAGGGCGGGGCCCCATTTCTAACGGCACTTTTTACTGCCATGAAAACATTATGAAAGGGCACTTTTCTCTTCCCCAGATGTGACAGCCCGAAATCTGCCAGTCTGGGACGCTATGCTTTCTAGCTTGCAGATTCGGTGCGTTTCGCCAGTGGCTCACGAGCGCTGGGAGGACGGTCTCCTTTCTCCCACCCCTCGAGCCTCCCCTCCGGAGCTCGGGTTTGGAGTGAGAGCAAATATCTCACCTCCAGCTTTTCCGTGGGACCCGCGAGCTTCCCGGATCAGCACACCCACTCCGCGCTGCCCCACTGCTGGTACGTCAGCGATTGTAGCGATGAGTCCATTAGCGAGAGCTCTGCCTGCCTGGTTAGCGCGGGCCAGCTCTTCGCGGTGGCTCATACGCACAATCAGACTCGGCTATGCGATTCAGTTCGCGAAACGGCCCCCCAAGTCACGGGTGTGTATTCACCAGGGTCAGCCCCCTGTCCACCCCTGTCTTGCGAGAGGAGATTGCTGTCCTCCTGGCGAAGGATGCAATCGAGCCGCTCCCTCCAGCCGAGATGGAGAGCGGGTTTTACAGCCCACGCTTCATCGTACCCAAAAAGAGCGGTGGGTCACGGCCAATCCTAGATCTGCGCGTTTTGAACCGCTGCCTGCACAAGCTGCCGTTCAGAATGCTCACGCAGAAGCGCATCCTCCGGTGCGTTCGTCCTCTGGGTTGGTCTGCAGCATTAGACCTGATGGACGCGTATTTCCATGTCTCCACTCTTCCTCGCCACCGACAGTTTCTGCGGTTTGCGTTTGAAGGTCGAGCTCGGCAATACAAAGCCCTCCCCTTCGGGCTCTCTCTGTCTCCGCGGGTCCTCACCAAGCCCGCGGAGGGTGCCTCAGCGCCCCTTCGGCTCGCGGGCATCTGCATACTCAATTTCTTACGACTGGCTGATTTTTGCCCTCTCTCGGAGCAGTTGATTATGCACAGAGACAAAGTGCTCTGGCACTTCCACCTGTGGGGGTTTCAGGTCAACCGAGAAAAGAGCAAACTCGCCCCCGTGCAGAGGATCTCTTCTCTCGGGCTGGAGCTGGACTCGGTCACCATGGCAGCGCGCCTCTCCGGAGAGCGCGCTCAGCTGATGCTGTACTGTCTGAGAGAGCTTGACAGTAAAATAGTGGTCCCACTGAAACTATTTCAGAGGCTCCTGGGGCATATGGCATCCGCAGCCGCTTCATGCCGCTCGGATTATTCTATATGAGACCACTTCAGCACTGGCTTCACGGTCGAGTCCCCAGACGCGCATGGCACGCGCGCGCACACCGAGTCTCTGTTACTGCGCTGTGTCGCCGCGCCCTCAGCCCTTGGAGCGACCCCTCGTTCCTACAGGCCTGGGTGTCTCTAGAACAGGCGTCCAGTCTTGTTGTCGTTTCAGCAGACACTTCCAACACGGGCTGGGGGGCTGTGCGTTGCGGGCATGCGGCTACGGACCTGTGGAAAGGTCCCAGTTGCATTGGCATATCGCCTGGAGCTGTTGGCAGTGTTCCTCGCTCTCCACCGTTTTTTTCCGGTGCTGGAGCGGCAACACGTGCTGGTCAGGACGGACAGTACGGCGGCGGTGGCGTATATCAGCCGTATAGGGGGTATGCGCTCTCGCCGCATGTCTCAGCTCGCCCGCCGTCTGCTCCTCTGGAGTCATCCGCGGCTGAAATCGCTGCACGCCATTCATATTAAGGCAAGCTCAACCGTGCAGCCGATGCGCTCTCACGGCAGCCTTGCGTCCTGGAGAATGAAGACTCCACCCCGAGTCTGTTCAGCTGATATGGGCGCGATTCGGGGAAGCCCAGGTCGATCTGTTGCTTCCCCAGAGATCGCTCATTGCCAGTTGTTCTTTCCCTGACCGAGTGCTCTCGGCACGGATGCACTGGCTTACAGCTGGCCTCGGGGCACGCGCAAATACGCGTTTTCCCCAGTGAGCCTGCTCGCGCAGTTACTGTGCAAGGTCAGAGAGGACGAGGAACAGGTTGCTGGTTGCGCCCCTCTGGCTCAACCGGACCTGGATGTCAGAGCTCTCCCTCGCGATAGCCCTCCCCTGGCAGTCCCTTCGAGAGAGCACCTACTCTCTCAGGGACAGGGCACCACCTGGCACCCTCGCCGATCTTTGAAGAGATTTTAGACGCGAGGAAGACTTAGGTAACCTCCGATTACGGTGGCTAATACCGTCACTCGGGCTAGAGCCCCCTCCCCGAGCGCGCCTATGCCCTGACGTGGAGTCTATTCACTGAATGGTGTGTCTCTCGCTGAGAAGACCCCCGTAATTTGCCAGATCAGCGTTGTGCTTTCTTTACGCCGAGAGAAGTTGGAGAGCAGGCTGTCGCCCTCCACACTCAAGGTTACGTGGCTGCCATCTCCGCTCTCATAACGCGGCGGCTGGCAGCACCGTGGGAACGCATAACCTCATCATCCGGTTCCTCAGGGGCGTTAAGCGAATTAATCCACCCCGCCCCCTCTCATGCCCTCTTAGGATCTCGCCCTCGCTACACAAGCCGCGTCAGATCCCTTCGATCCTCGACTCAGTATCTTTCTGTCCCTGAAGACAGCTCTGCTGGTTGCGTTGATATCGATTAGAGGGTCGGGGACCCGGAGGCATTTTTCGGTCAGTGATTCGTGCCTGTAATTGGGCTGGCTTCTCTCACGTCCTGAGACCCCGCCCGCGATATGTGCCCAAGGTTCCTACCACTCCGTTTAATACGAGGTAGTGAGCCTGCAAGCGCTGCCCTCGGAGGAGGCAGACCCAGCCCTTCTTATTGTCCAGTTCGCGTTTTGCGTATTATCCGGACCGCACTCAGAGTTTAGATCATCTGAGCAGCTCTTCGTCTGTTATAGCGGTCGGCAGCAGGGAAGTGCCGTACCGAAATAAGTTCCCACTAGATTGTGGATGCCTTTCTTTCACTATCAGAGCCGAGATGAGCCGCGTCCCCCGAGAGCGCGTGCGCACTCCACTCGGAGCTTCGCATCCTCTCGAGCGCGCGCACGCGGCGCCCCTCTAACAGACATCTGTAGAGCTGCGGGCTGGGTGACACCCAACACATTTGCAAGGTTTTACAATCTGCGAGTGGAACCGGTTTCCTCAAGGGTATTAGGTAACCCTTGGTGATTGAGGAAACAATTCGGTAGGGTGTTGAAACACGCTTGCTGCGCCATTTTCCCTAACACGGAGATACGTGCGCCTTTTTATCTGTCAGTAAAGTTCCCCGTCAGGTGAGCCCTGCAGATTCCTCCGTGGCCCCCAGCACTGACTCAGCGGAGGAGTCACTTGCTGGCCCACTACGTTGTAGGTCTGCCCGCTGGTCAGCCCGCGTTTTGGGTAAAGGTGCCTGCTATGCGTGGTCCCCACTAGGCGATCCCATATGCTTATTCCGCCACGGTTAAGTCCCCCCCCTGGGCGGACCCGTGTCTTCCCTCCCCGCTAACCACTCTTTTGCTATGCGTACTCCCCCTTTTTAGGGCTAGTCCATATGTAAATTCTGCCATCTATCCCCCCTTGGGTAACGGATGGCCTCCGCAGCGTCCTCCCTATCGGGATTGCACGCTTCCCAACGTACTGTCGTATTTTCCTAGAATTATCTAGATGCTCACGACTTCCCAAAAAATATATATAAATCCGTAAAACTTCTGTTGAAGTAGGATAAATTAGGGCCAGGGACACGTTGGAGGACCGCGCCCCCCATGATGTGGGTGCGTCACGCTTGCTTGACTATCTCCTCATCGGGGGTGTTGGTAAGGTGCAGTCATTATGGCGCTTTCAATGGGCTCCCAATGCGTGGATTTTACAATCAAATCCACTTATAGTGCTGAAGTTCCCCCCGAAGGGGAACGTTCGAGGTTACTAAAGTAACCCTTCGTTCCCCGAGGAGGGGAACGGAAGCACTATACTCCGTCGCCATAATGACTGTCCCTTAGCTGTTGAAAGTCTCTTCAGCTTAAAAAGGATAGCGTCTGCTGGCGCCAGGTGAGCTTATATACTCAGTTGATTGCTTATGCCGCTCACCTGCGCAGGCTTGCGCTGCCAATTCATTCTTAATTGGCCCGTTCAATACTCTTTCAGACGAGTAGCTTCTGAACCGAACCTCCCCAATGCGTGGATTTTACAATCAAATCCACTTATAGTGCTTCCGTTCCCCTCCTCGGGGAACGAAGGGTTACTTTAGTAACCTCGAACGATTTGGATTTTAACAATAAAGAGGGAAAAGTTTTTATTTTACTTTCAATGTATAAAGAATACGTTTTTTTGTAAACAACATGACTATGTAAATTTTAGTTGGTGGAGTTGAAGGGTTTACATGTATAGAACAATTCATGTCATTGCCTATAATATCAACATCAGGAGTCAGCTTGTTCCAGTAAGCACTATATAAGACAGATCCAACGCAATCTAACGGCAATTTGTTATTTTTTTTTTTTTAGTGGCTAATTCGTATATATTTATACGATCTAATTCATACAATTTAGTACAATTTGCTCATCACCCGATGATGATTAGGGCTGGGGTGGCGTTGGGTGCCACAACTCCTGTTTTAAAATGGTACAATTTCGTACGACAGAACTCAAACGAATTAGCCACTAAACTGACACAACGTAAAAAAAAAACTTGCATTTCCTCGTGAGATCAGGCTGGACAGATCAGCTTGATGCTAAAGGTGTATCAGACACTTATATTCAAAGCTACTTACAAATTAGGAATACAACAAATCATTCATCATCATAGTGAGGCAGTACTAGTGAAACAAGTTTCAGATATCAAATAAAATATCAGTAAACGGTGATAAATTTTTAATTTTGGGGAAACTTCCCCTTTAAAGAATGAAAGAGCAGATGAAGAATTCATTGTGTAACAGCAGGGCTTGTCGCAGCTTGTGAGATTCATAATAAAGGAGTCTCTGGTACACTGGACAAACATCTGCTCTGATTTCCCCAGCAAATATTTACGATGTTTATTCTCGATTGTATTCGTCTCTTTTCTGAGCTAGTCATGTGCTAACACTGAGAGCCCTTGTTTGTCTCATTTTTCAATAATAGTAGCAAACTGGGAATTTCATTTCAGTGCTATGGAAGATACTTTTATAATTTTACTTTACTTTTATAAAAGCAGAGCATACAACATTTCTATTTTTATGACACAATTTCACCCACATTGCAAAATATTAATACTTTCACTCAAGATTAATGTTTCATTAATTTTCAATGGTCTTGTTAAGACATTTTTTATAAAAATTAGGTGTCCTTAGGACTAAACAGCTTCTTTGAATTAAATTAACATTCTTAATTATTTAAAATAAATAACTTTACTACAATTGCTATGACTTACAATATTTTGTCACACTTTTATCACACTAAAATGTCATTTAGTATGTCATTTAGAGTTTATACAATAGACTTTATAGTCTTTCAGCTAACCGTGTATGGCTTTATTTTAGTTTATTAAATACTGTAACTGTATTGTTTGTTGTTAGTAATATAGATGCTGCAATATTCAATAATATACTATTGAACCGAATAAGGTGCTCACTCAGCAGGCACACAACATCATAAGACGTTAATATTAAGTTAGATTTAGGTTGGGATGTCAGGTGGTTAAAATTCAATGTCTAGCCAGCCTCTAACGACAATGTTATTTTGACGTCCGATAATGACATCAAATTACATTGATATTTGGTTGATTTTAGGTTGTTTTGGAAAGTAAACATAATCCAACGTCTTGTATATAGTGGTAACGTCCACAGAATGTCAAGGTGTAACATGATTAGATGTTGATATTTGGTTGATTTTAGGTTGGACGTTGGACATTGAAGTCAGCCTGACGTTGGGTTCTGACATAAACCCTATTTTCATTTCCAAACAAAATTCACATTGAATTTTATATAGTTGGGGTACAACATCAATATGACATCATGTTGACATCCTGTGCCTGTAGGGCATCTTTAGAGGTGTAATGAAAGTTATCAACCCAAGCTCATTCTGGTAACGTAGCCCCGCGGACGTTTCTGGAGACCGCGATTTACGTGGCCGGAGGTACGTAAGGCCGCCTTTAGTTTTTTTTGAGCGAACGCTGTGGGGCGGTGTGGCGCCGCTCCGCCCCTCCTCTTCGCGCTCGCCGAGGACGACGACCGGGATCGAGTCCGGGGAACAGCGGTTCCGGAAATCAGGTAAGATGAAAAATGGAATCCAAAAAATAAGGGCGAGAACGCAGCGGGATCCGAAAACGCGGTCGAAATCGAAGACTAGGGCTTTTGCTTTTTTTTTATTTTTCTCTGGACGGCTTTTGCGAACCATCGCTCGGGTTTAGGGAAGGAGGAGGAGGAGGAGGAAGAGAAGGGCCGATCCGGCGGCTTTTCGCGCGAGAACGGCGCGGGCGCAAACGGCGGGCGCTACCGAGAGGCGCCCGAGACGTGAAAAAGTGCGCACATCGGCCTCTCGCGGATCCGCGAAAACAAAAACCACTCGAATACGTACCTCCCGGGACATAAATCGCGGTCCGCTACGTTTCCACAATGAGCCCGGGTTGAAAGTTATGGCTAAAAATTCAGTTTACCAAACAATGAAAATTATGTCATTATTTACTCACCTTCTACTGGTTCCAAACCTTTATGAGTTTGTTCTGTTAAACACAAAACTAAAAAGATATTTTGATGAAAGCTGAAAATCTGTAACCATTGACTTCCATAGAACTTTTTTTTTTTTTTTTGGTGGTTACAGTTTTCCAGTTTTCTTCAAAATATCTTCTTTAAGTGTTCAGCAGAATAAAGAAACTATAAAATGTTAGTTTCTACTTGAGGAAGAGTAAATAGTGAGTATAGTTTTTAGTTTATTCGTGAGTAAAAGTTTGCATTTGTATAATGTTTATATTATTATTAGCAGAATTATTTATTATATGCACATTTATATTTATCTTAATAAAAACAGGTTTAAATTTGTCCACCTGTCAGGTTTTAGTGATGTATGCATCACCATGTGGAGCATAAGAGTAGGACATGTGTTTTAATATAACTCAGTTTTTTGACCACACTTCGTTATTATTGTTCATTTACTAGTTTGCTGGAAATTAGAACTGATTTTAGAAATAGCTTTGAAACAAATATTTGCACTTTACAAACAAAAATAAATATGTAGGCTAATGGATGTCTTCAGCGGAGTGATTTTTCACTGTTTATTTACTCTATGAAAGTAAAGGAATAAAATAATGGGTAAAAGTAAAGTAAAGAGAAAGTACAGTGGCCGGATAGAGCAGGCTTATACTTTGTCCTTGCGTAGATGGTCAGTTCAACTGTTTTCTCTCAAGTGAAGCATTCAGTTTTTCCACTTACAAATCCCGCCATGTAAATAGCAAATGTGCCACGGTGCAACGCAATCAATTTTTAAATAGGAATGGGAGATGAGACTGATTGGTTTAATGCACATTATACCTAAAACACACCTATAACTCATTAAGAGAGTAAGCACAAGCTTGTTAGAGCATGTACCAGAGTGCCTATCGTATTTTCCATTCTTAAAATAGTATAAGTGGATTCGGACATGCCCTAATGCTTTTGCGCCATGCTCTTTAGAAAAAAAATAAAGTTAAAAATAGAAAAACCGTTAAAATAGAAACCCAAGTCTTGCTTCTCAGTGGTAAAACTCAATTTTGTCCAATAATTATATTCTCTTGTCCTACTATTTTTTTGTCCTAACCCCTAAGGTTAACAAATGCACATATGCATTTTAGCACATAATCCATAAAAAGAGCTTATGATGCTCTGTCATTTTTTATCATATTGATAAGAAAAAACATTCAGGAAACTTTGTTGTCTGTAACTTAATCAGTGTGCGGTATCTGTAGAATTACTTAAAGTAGAAACATCTTATTTCTGCTGTGTAAACTTTTAAAAAGAATCAAACAAAAAAAGATGAAATGAAATCACTCCCTTTGCTCTTAACTGAATAGCTACTGTATATAGCTCAATAATAGTTCGACTTTATTTTACAAGGGTTACCACTGAATCTTTATTTTTCGCCATTTATCAGAGACTTTTTTTTATTGTAATGCAATTCAGAATGATCACATATTCTTTTGTATTTTGTAGATTTAAAAAAAAAAATGTCGTTTATATAATATAAATAAATATATCTGAATAATGTTTTATGTTCTTTTGTTTTTTCTGAAGATACTTGAAAAATTAAAATATACATTCTCTGTATATTAAATAATTTTTATAAAAAGTTTTTTTTTTTCCCAGCGTACTGTAATCTTTCTGATTCCCAGTGATATTACAATCTTTTCCTTAAACACTTTAATCTTAAACAGCAACATGTTACAACAATAGTCAGTTTTTTCCTCTCTCCACAACTAGCAATCCACAAATTACAAAACGTAAAAAAACAAAAAAGCCTTTCGTCTGGAAGGTAGCCCTCACAGAAGGACATGAAAAGTTCTGCATACTAGGAAGACATTTTTTTCAGGTCATAAGATGAGATATCCCCATTATGTCTAGCTCAGTACCCACCGGAGGAAAATTTTGTACATAGACCATTAGTTGACATCAAAACATGATTGAAAGAGTGGAGCGGGAGGGGTGTGGAGGAGGAGGAGAGAGAGGTGCCTTTGACTGCAAACAAGAGAGTCGATATAAGCCAGCACTAAAAGGATTTCAATCATATTTCACCATACACAGACTTCATTATCTAAGGCTTATATGGCCAGCATGTCCATCGCCCAAGAGAGAGGGAGACAGAAAGGAAGAAGAAACTGAGAGTCGGAAACAGCTGAGAGAGAGAAAAGAGAAAGGTGGAGGAATAAAGATGAAAATATTGATGAGTTTAAAATAAAATATAAATTCTCTCATTATTTATTCACCATTATGTTGTTACAAACTTATAGGATTTTCTTAAATCTTACCTCCCAATTTATTCTTTTTTTTTTTTTTTGTACTTCTACTTTAGAACTGAAATCATAATGAGTGGATCACCGCAATTAAAAAAAAAACAAAAAAAAAAAACTGAAAAGTCCCATGTGGCTTATAAACTACTGTGATACTTTGGGTGGTTGGTTGGTTGGTTGGTTGGTTGGTTGGTTGGCTGGCTGGCTGGCTGGCTGGCTGGCTGGCTGGCTGGCTGGCTGGTTGGCTGGCTGGCTGGCTGGCTGGCTGGCTGGCTGGCTGGCTGGTTGGTTGGTTGGTTGGTTGGTTGGCTGGCTGGCTGGCTGGCTGGCTGGCTGGCTGGTTGGCTGGTTGGTTGGTTGGTTGGTTGGTTGGTTGGTTGGTTGGTTGGTTGGTTGGTTGGTTGGTTGGTTGGTTGTTCGGTTGGTTGTTCGGTTGGTTGGTTGGATTGATTTTGTTGGTAGATTGGTTGATTTGCTTGGGTTTGTTGGTTGGTTGGTTGGGTTGGTTGGTTGGTTGGTTGGTTGGTTGGTTGGTTGGTTGGTTGGTTGGTTGGTTGGTTGGTTGGTTGGTTGGTTGGTTGATTGGTTGGTTGGTTGATTGGTTGGTTGGTTGGTAGATTGGTTGATTTGGTTGATTAGTTGGTTTGATTTGATTGGTTGGTTGGTTGGCTGGCTGGCTGGTTGGTTGGTTTGTTGGTAGGAGTGTTGATGGGAAGGAGTGTGGTCTCAAAATTAAAGGTTTATGACACAAAAGTATTGTAAATAAAACATGGATATGAACAAATAATCTACACATTAATACTAGAACTACAGAGGTTTTGATAATTTGCTTTAATTTTATAAGTTACTCATATATTTGTTCATTTATTTTCTTTTCAGCTTAGTCCTTTTATTAATAACGGGTCGCCACAGCGGAATGAACCACCATATGTTTTACGCAGCAGATGCTAATTTGGTTTATTCAATTCACCTATACCTCATGTCTTTAGACTATGGGGGAAACCAGAGCACCTGAAGGAATCCCACGCGAACACAGGGAGAACATGCAAACTCCACACAGAAAAGCCAACTGACCCAGCCAGGGCTCGAACCAGCGACCTTCTTGCTTTAAGACAATGTGTGATCATGCTACCCACTGTGTCACTGTAACGGCCCCATTTATTTTGACTGTATTTTTCACTTTAACATTACCATTCAATTCAAATGACAAAACATAAAAGAGTTTTGAGTATTTCAATACTGAATGGCCATAATGGTCATACTGACCACATACATTTCAGTTTCAGATACTTTTCCCATGCCTTATATGTGTACTGTACCTCTGTTATTTCATTTTTTGGTAATAAAACAACTCTCTGACAGCAAAAACAGAATTTTACTTCAGACATGCCTTTCAAACTTTCAAAAAATAACCTTTGGGGCAGACGAGTAACTTATAAACAATTATAAACTATATTACAAAAGATTGTATATTTTGGGTAATGACTGTATAAGAAATAATGACATTCAAAGCTTAAGTTTAAAATAGAAGCTTTAAATATAAATATGACATGACAAAAATTTTCTTTGGTACAGTGTGGTACAGTTATATGAAAAGCAGAAACTGCTATGGCCATTCTAGTAGTTACAGAATTCTAGTAGTAGTTCCAGTGTTAAATTAAACTTTTTTTTTTTTTTTTGAAGATAAATAAGCAACATTTGAGCAATGTTGTGACAAAAACATTCAGACTAGTTTTGTTAACTGGATTGTTTGTCTTCAAATCATTTAAACAGTTTAGCATGAGGCGTATGGATGGCTTTAATAACTTTTACACTTTTATGGCACATTTGTGTATCCCTTTTGAAGCAGTAATTGAATGGAAAATAGCAGCCTAGGCTCTCTTTCCACATTCGAACGATCAGAGGATGAGTCAGCGATGACAAAATATTCATATTTGAGTGAAATAGTTTTTTTGTTTTTTTTAAAGTGAATTCTCATTATAGAGGGCTTCTAATGATCTTCCCTTTGTGCATTCTTCATTCCCCAGATTCACACAAACATGCTATACAAAGAGCTGCTCTCCTCTCATTACACAAACATTATTTATCATCTCATTCTCAGCTTGCTCATTAGCCTGTTGTCACACCGAACAGCACAAAACAGTGCAGCGCATGTGGGAAGTCGGACGGTGATTGTTTAGAACGCGTAATGATGAGATTTGAGTCATCACCAGCTGAGGCATCGTGATCGCATGAGGAGGCCTGCTCTATGGGAAAGATTAAAACTCTTTAACACCTGCTTGGTGCGTTTGAGAAAGATCACAGAGAGGTGTGGCGTTTGCTGGATCTGTGTTTAGTGTCATCGAGTGCACCTGCTCTCCGCTTATCACCAGATATTGCTGTTGTTTATTTGCCGTTGTTTAGACCTTTGTTAACAGCAGCTTGCACGGGTCTGTGTTAATCGTGCTTTTATAAGAAACAGAGTGTTTTATTAACTGCATTAAACTTTGATGTAGATCCAAGAGACGGTACTGTGGGGGAGCGGTAAGAGAATGTTTAGAGGTTATTTGTTAAAGAGGCTTTCAGACTGACAGTTATTAAATGAGCGCAAATTAATTGACAGTGATTAAAATGGTCGCTGAAACTCTGCTGTTGGGAGTCAGTAGGGGTTTCAGATCAACTGCCGCATCCAGCTGTATCAGGTGTCAGATTTCTGGATGTCTGCACAAACACTGTTTTCAGTTGGACTAAAACAAAAAATAAATAGTTTGTGCTATTTTCCTGAAATAAAAGGATAGTGAAAAATAATAATAAATGACAACATTTTCTGCTGCAAACCACTTCAGCATTTCGCATCAGTTTTTATGACAAAGGTGTTGAGGTCACAGATTGGAAAATAATAAGCGTAAACCAAAATGTTAAATTAAAAGGCAATAATAAGAAAAATAAATACAAAATTGTTTAGAATAAGAAACAATGTGGTCACGAATAATAATAATAAAAAAACATCAATCAATAATACAACAAAAATACAATAAAAACACATTTAAATTTATAATGCACAACACTGAAATTCATTTGGTTTCAATAATCTAAAGTTTTCCAAGCTGCAAAAAAAGACGATATTTTTAAGATAATTTTTTTTAAAAATGTTACATTTATATTTTCTAGTCATGTGAAAAATAGAGACAATTAGATAGATAGCAACAATATGAACATTAATATCCCAAAATCCTGGTATACTAAAAGAAAATTGCAAAAATGCCATCTCAAAGCTTCACTTGGCTGATATTTTGTGTGTTTACTGTGAATTTGACCATTTTCTGCTTTTAATGGCATTTACCAAGAACTTTGCATTCTAGTTAGCATGCATTTCCTTAGTTATCACCAAAGCTCTCTCTGTGCATGATTAAATTAGTGTGCTGTCTCAGAAGTCTATCTAAAATCAGTTTTTTTTTCAGGTAGCTTCGTGCACAAACACTGCTTCCAAAGTCACTTCCTGATAGGGCTGATAAGTCACCACTGTCCTAGCATTTTTTGACTATGTGGCACTCTTATTGAAAACAAAACTGTAGTGGCCACAGAGTCTTAATTGTATCTGTGTAGCTTTTATGACCTGTGAACGGATCAATCCAAGAACACTCGCAGTGTGCAGAGTTAATTTGTTGTTTTGTGGGGCAAAAAGAAGGTTATAACCTGCACTGCACAGAATACCACTACTTATAAGTTTCCACAGACACACTCATAACATATCCTCATGTGTTTGATTGTTAACTATGAACTTAACTTGTATTTATTAATCTTAAAATAGTACCCTCAGCTCAGTTGAACACATTTAGCATTCATTACATTTTGGAATAAAATTCATTACATTCATTACATCTACTGTATTTAAGTTTGGGTTTTGGCAATTTATGTTGAAAATTTTACATAAAAATACAAGACTCTGAAATGCTATATCATAAATACATAAATTAGATAAAGTCGTGAATTAATAAATATTTTAATAATAATAATAATTATAAAAAAAATAAAGAAATTGAAAAATATTATACTTAAAAATTATGCTTATTAAATGCATTTGTTAATATATTACAGTATTTATTATACAGTTAAAACTACTGTAAACTACTTTTGCGGTTTAATGAATAATAGCTGTTTCATTTTTTAATATATTTTAAAAAGTAATTCATTCATGTGATGAAAAATCCCAATTTTTCAGTCTTCGAGGTTTTGATTGTTTTGATATCCAAATTATTTTATAGTATTACAGAATTGTATACTAAACAAGTATAACCTGAAATATTTCCTATAAAAAAATACTTGTATGTTTGACAGAATATTTGAATATGCTTTCTACCATTCCTTATTCCACAGCCACTCTCCAAGCCCTACTCTACTTACAACACTCAAAGGGAAAAAATAGAGAGGAATACAAAGTGAGTGCAAAAAAACACATAGAGGAAAAAAAAATAGACTTTGAACACCAAAAGCAGAAGAGGAAGCGATAGTGTAGGAAATGTGGAAGGGAGGATAATTGAGACCGGACATCACAGGTGAGATACATAGTGGAGGAGGACAATGGAAGTGCTGCTTTAACCAGAATTAGCCGAGACTTATCTTCTTCCTCCTGATAGATTTGCTGCAGTATTGTTGCTAGGCATCCGAAGGAATGAGCTGGTGTTACAGCTTCAAGAGAAGGGGCGGTTTCGGAAAGACACACAGAAGAGCCCAAAGAGAGAGGATAAGTGTTCGGGAACGATAAGAGGACCGCTAGAATGAAAAGAGGTGGCGCTAATTGTAAAGCTGGATTTAAGCGGTCTGATATGTATATGGCTTCTCTACGTACCCGTATCCATATTATACAGCATTTTGTTGAGCGAAACTAAAATTAAAATAAGAGTCAGTTGAGGAGGGTTGATCTAAAAGAAAATTAGGCTGTATTATCAGTCTGAACTTGTTAAGTCTATACTTGGCAGGACATCTGTCTGTGTCAAGAAGATGTTTTTTTCATATTTCAGTCTCTCTTTACTGCCTGTGCGTATGTCATTTTGAGAGGAAACTTGCTAAATGGAGATTCTGTTAGTTGTAGCAATCTGTTGAGAAACCTTGTGTACTTAAAGTCCTGATGTTATGCAGTTATTACTGTCGCTGTTCTTGGTTGATCCATATGGTACTTACGGTATGCTGTCTCTGAGTTATGCCAAAATGCAGTATGCATACCAGATCAACATATGTAAATTACAAATATTTATTAAAGAGGAATTTCAAGGAAATCCTGTTTAGGCTATGTTTACATGATAACGGTGTGGCTAAAAACACAATGGGCTCTATTTTAACGTCTGAAGTGCTGGGCGCAAAAGGATTAAAGGCATGTCCGAATCTACTTTTGCTATTTTAAGGAAGGAAAATACACTCTGCGCCGCGGCGCATGGTCTAACAGGGTTGAGCTTATTCTCTTAATGAGTTATGGGTGTCTTTTGAGAATAAACCAATGAGAGTCTCATCTCTCATTCCCTTTGAGAGTCAGCTGCGTTGCATCATGGCACATTTGCTATTTACATAGCGGACTTTGTATGTGGAAAAACTGAACGCTTCACTAGCGAGAAAACACTTAAACAGACCATTTGCAGCGCAAGGATAAAGAACAAGCCTCCTTCAATCAACCTTAGCTTTGTCTTTGTCTTTCTCTTTTTCTCTTTCGTGGATAAGGAAAGGTGTTGTGCGTACTCTACTGAAGACAGCCATTAGCCTACATATTTAGTTTCATTTGTTTAGCACAAGGATTTGTTTAAAAACTATTTCTAAATTCAGTTTTTATTTCCAGCAAACAAATAAATGAACAATAATAACAACTAAATTATATTTAAACACACGTCCTATATACCATATGGTCAAAAACCTGGCAGGTGGACAAATCTACGCCTGTTTTAATAACACAAATATAAATATGCATTTAATAAATAATGCTAATAATAATACTAATAACATTATACAAAAGCAAATTGTCTTGAATAAACTAAAAAAGCCCCCTGAGATGAAGAAGGCATGGAGGCAGTGGTTTTTATATTTATGTAGAAAGGAATAAATTTTGTAATATTTTAATCCTTTAATTTTTTTTTTACTTATAAATATATTTTTGTAATGCTGTACGACCAGTGTGTTTTAAGCAATGTGTAATCAAGGTGCACAACTAACATGCTCTGCGCTGAACTTTAGACCTGCATTCAATTTTAGTTCCCTAAAATAGCAACACACCAACAATGCGCCTTAACACACCTCTTTTTTAACCCGGAACACCCATATGAGTACACAAAGTCGCGTAAATGGATTTGCTATTTAAACAATGTGGCTGCAAATGGGAAAATAAGGGTTGCGCTGATCTGAAAGTATAGCAACATGACGCGGCAAAAATGTCTTATTGTGCCAGTTGTATGATGGGGCCAAATATGTTTTTTCCTTGCATTCTAAAAAAATAATCAAATTTACACGTTTTCACATTTTCAAAATGATCCATGTCTATGAAAAAAAAATCAAAACGCTATATTATGATGCCAGGCAGGTAATTAGCAACTTTATTTAAGGAATTTTACTTGGTAAGTGACGATTTAGCTAAAACATTGTAGTGTTAATGGCCCCTTAAATAAAGCAAGTGATCTTATCTATTTCAGTCAATTCTTGTATTTCTGCCATTTCGCACTTGTAGATTGTTTGCTTTGTTTCAAAGCAGCGATTAGAAATGTTACAATGTTTTAACTTCCTCTTTGCATTCATAAGGAAATAAGGCATGTTTCTAAACAAGCTGAAATTTGTCAGAGCGTGTGTTTATATTTGATATTCTGTTCACATCAGTCATCTGACAGGTTGGATAGACAGCAGATAGACAGTGTGTTTATTGTGGCTTTCTTTGTAGCTGTTATTATGTTGGAATGCTTTATCATTTTGAAGAGAAAAAAATCAAGGCTCTGTTTGTATTTTTATTTTTTGCATGGTTCTTGTAAATAGTTTTTTTCTGATCAAATTTCAGTTCCATTTCACATCATCTTTGCTCTTGCACATTTAATTTAAAGAGGCATAAGCAAGGCAAACATTATTTATTTATTTATTTATTTATTTATTTTGTTCATCCTGAGGCCAATGACTACAGGACATTGGGAGTTAAAAAAAAATCTTATACAGGCAAAACAAAATTATTGACCATGGCTTCTTCTGATAAACTAAGATCTGAATTGAAATGAAAGATTTAATGTAACAGGTATATTAGTCAAAACACAATACAGGTCAATGCCAATACTGTGTTTTTGTAATCAACAAGACAGGAAGTGCGCAAAGTAACTAGGATTAAAAGATCTATTCAGCTCACTGTGATCATCAATCATTATCAAATGTGATCAAGAATGAGTTTTACTCATTTAAAACATTTTTAACACAGACCATGTTTCTAATGAAATACTGCAATTCTACCATCTTTATTACCACAGCCACGTGTCAGTACAATTATAAAAAAAGACTCTTCAATCACAGTTTGCGGAGGTTAAATCAGGTTTATTTTGCACATTAACACATTAACTGTCATTGTGCTGCTTATCTAATGCAGCCGAGGCGGAGATTGAGGCACACTCTGACAGGCATGTGGGAACAGTGGGCGAGGAAAAGAAGCATTAAAGGCACACGCAACAAAAACAGCTAAATCACCATGCTATTTATTTATTTAAAATCTGTTTCCTTATCCAGAAAGCACTAGGACATGAAGAATGTGGCTGATTAAGATTAATAATGTAAAGAAACCAAAAGCCTTACAGCAGATACTAAAATAATCAATACATGATTGATGGCTGTCTAAGAATCTGTGAGTATCCTATTAGTCGTAAGAGCACTCAAGTTTTACTTTCACTTTGGCTTGACCTTATTGGCAACAGTGCTTGCACACACAAGTTACAGCAGACACATAATTAATAATTTTACTGGTTATGTATATCAGCAATATATTTTTCATATATTCTGATGTTTAATTTTAAGTCATTCTTGAACATTCTAAAAACAGTGTGCATCCCTAGTAATAGGGTAGTAACAAACAGATTAAATGTACTAATGTTCAGCTTCAAGTGATCTGCTTAAAATAACACATTTTTAGGTGAACAATCTCTTTAAATTAAAAGAAGTGAATGCCAGCTAAATTCGTTCCAGAAGTAAATGTTTAGATTTTTTTCATTGTTAGTTATTTTATTTTTTTGACCACAAAAGTCCACAATATCCCGGGGGACCTCATCCCGGGAAGCACTGCAGAAAGAACGGAAGACTTAACATTTTATTAAATCCAAAATCCCTTGTACTCACATCGCATCAGAATAACAAACCCATAAGCAGCCACTTCTCAGGAGAACTTGGAACGCGGCATAACATCTGAGGTCTCTCCAAATAAGTAAAAAAAAAAAAAGGATTATGACAGGGCTGAATTGTTGCAAAGGCACAAATTCCCTTAAAGTAAAAAAGGCTGACTTAAAAGTAAATACTGGAGCTCGCATTGCCATTTCTTTGAGCGATGTTTCTTCCTCAAGCAGATAAACATTCTCAATCACACTCTTAACGAGTCACACCGGTGAATCTTAATGACAAATGTGCTATATTACTAGCGAAATGGAAAGCTGGTTAGAAACCCACACAGCAGCAGTTCCAAGCGGGAATAAAAATGGAGCGAACGGTACTAATGCAGAGGGCATAAATTTACTGGGAGAAACATCAGTGTGAGGAAAAAAGCAAAAGACAAACAGCCTCTAAAGGATGAGTTTAATCTCCAGCTCAACAACCCTCAGGTCTGCCAGCAAGATGACCCAAATTGGATCATTAAATTTCACTTCTGTATTCCTGTGGAGATGTGAGGGAGAGGATGGCCCCTCCACCCACCATTCTTTTATTTTGGTTGACTTCTTAGAAGACAATTATTGAATTGTAAATAAGTTAAAAGGACAGAGTGTCACGGCAGTATCTAAGTGTCAGCAGCTTCCCATATTTTGTGTTTGCTGAGCATGAAGTGAGTGAGTTTGTTTGCGTGAGAGAGATTTCTGGAGGTAAACTCCAGCAATGCCCTGCTCATTCCCATTCTGTTTGTCCCTGCATCCCTCGACCACGTCTTTATCTTTGTCTGCGGGAGACAAGATGGCCCACCGCCAGGCCTTAATGGACTTTTGGAAAGCAACGAAAATAATACATCACAGGTCAAGAAAGGAGAGGCAGAAATGGGGTAGTGGTCCTAAATATTATTTTCTTGCCAGCACATATCTGAGAAAATGACCTCGGCAAGTCATAAAAATACTACCTGGGCCTCACCGAGACTCCAAATCACGCAAATAGACACAAACCATTTGGAATTACCTGAGCATTCTTGAGAAGAGTAGCAGTTTCACAAGAAATCTCATGGCTTGAATTACAAATGACACTGTGAAAGCTTGTCCCAGTGTCTTATATTGTGAATGCTGATATGTTATAAATATTATTGCTTTTATCTGACAATTTAAGGGCCAGTTGAATCTTATTTTTCCAAACTTTATCATCTATGACTTGATTTATAACAAGAGTTTGTTCTCAGGAGCTCTTGTGTAGAAAATGACAGAAGTTTGTTAAGCTAAAAACACAGAAATGTATTAAGCATGAATCTATTTTACATATCGCTCAGAAATTTTCATATATTTATTTAATTTCAGATATTTTAATATGTAATAAAATAAAATATGTAATCACAAGTTCTCATCTCCACTACTAGCCTATTTTTTTAATAAATTATTTTACTGAGCTTGTTGTAATTCATTATACAGTATGAAGGATGTGCAGTGCTGCCGCAGAACTGAGCATATGAAGAGGTGGCATAATGAAGTTTGATTTATATAATTAATAATGTGCTTGTAGAAATACATCATGGTGTATGAGTTGCATGAAATAATGATTAAATAAGCATTTACTTCAAGACAGAAGATTATAAAAAAAATAATAATAATAAAACACTGTTCAGTGTATTAAAAAATGTTAACCCTAAAGCATTTTTCATACCATAAATGAGAAACATAAAATTAATTATAAAATCTGTAAAACATGACTGAGTTGGCATTTAAAATTTTTATTGAAACTTAATAGTCTTAGGTAACATCTTAGTGTGAATGCCCTATTTCCATAAATATATGCTGATAACAGATGAAATAATAATAACAGTAATAAGTGAAGTTTCACAAGCTCGAGAGGAGCAAGTGATATGATTGATCACAGCTGGTCTTTCATCTGTAAACATTAGGAAGCCAATCTGATCATTACAAACTCTCTATAAATAGCCTGTCTAACATTACTCACTCATCTTTATTTTTTGAAGAATCCCCCATCCACCCCATCTCTGCCTTTACCAGGGGGAGCTCTCAAGAACTTCCTGATCTCGTACTTCCTCACATGCTCATTGACCAGGTGGGAGCCCTGGGCTCAACTATCTCCGAGCTCAGGGTTCTCTCCCAGGACAGGCATGTCAAACCTGCTATTATTATCAAGCAATATCTAAGTGTGAATTCTTGAAACCTATTTTATCACTGGCACTGGCAAATAAATAAATAAATAAATACAAATTTAAGGTGTCATCACATTAAAGGCTATTAAGCAAATTTTCATTGGTAAAGTCCAATAGACAAATAGTTTTTGTGAGTTTGAAAGACTTCCCAAAAGCAAAACATTTTTACAGATTTGCTCATTGTTTTTGTTGCACTTGTTGCACAGGAGTAGAAATGTGTACTTATGGTAGGCATGGGCCGGTATAAGATTCTGACGGTATGATAACCTTGAATAAAAATATCATGGTTTCAGAGTGTTGTGATTCTTGCATTAAAATATGTTCTTTTTAAATATCTGGTTAAAAAAAATATAAACTTTTTCCCTTTAAACACAATATATTTAATTTTGAGAAACATTAATATTTTGGAACATTAGACATGTCAGGCTAAATAATTCAAGTGAAACATTGACTTCTGCTGTCTTTAGTTTCAAAAACAGATTTCTTTGCAATTTAAGACGGAATCTTTGGAGACCTTTTCTGCTGGAGATACTATTATCCTAAAAAACAAAAACAAAAACAAAAAGGGAAATAAAAAAAATCTTACACATACCTTAGGAACCATATACAGAAAATTCTGGCAGTTATTAAAACGTCTTTTTCTAAACGTGATACAACTTTAAAACAATTATCTTTCCATGCCTAATTTATCATGTATGTTTTTCACCTTTGTTTAACCTCCTCCACAAAAAGTACCTGATCAAATGTTTGGGGGGAAAGAGTTACAAGCCATGAAAGAAAATTAAGTCAAATGAAACTCACCACTGAGTCCTATTTTATCTGCTATTACTATGTGCCCAGCTAGACTTACCAAGCCATTTTTTACTCTAATTTAAGCAACTCAATGCACATAAACAAAACAATATAGGTTTATTCTGAAAATGTAGCCCTATATACATTTCTGGAGATTGCAAATTATGACTGCTTACATCTGTATGCACAGCTTTCCCGCTGTTACCAGTTTGTCGCCATGTACTTGGCAGACTTGAGTCACAGAATTGTTGACCACTAAAACAAGGTTTCGGTCTGGCGAAGAAAGATTCCAGAAAGCGGGTAAGACAGAAACAGAAGCCAAAAAATAAATAAGTATAAATAAGTAAATAACAGGGTGAGGATGTGGTAAAATCTGAAAACACGGTAAAAAATCAAGCTTTTCTTTTTCTGTATTGCTATTTAAAACTGTTAGTAAGGTTTAGTGAAGTGGGTGAGAGGGTCAATCTGTGCTTTTGAAAACATTATTAGTTGGGTTTAGGGAAAGAGAGGAATGGGTCAGTCGATCGGTCAATGAGGCAGTCAGTCGACAGCAGCCTCTGAAGAATTTACGCAAAAACAGCAGGTGGCACTTCACAAGAGAAATTTAAAATCTAAAAAAGCATACACATCGGCCTCTGGTGGATTTGCGAAAACAAAAACTGCAGAAAACGTAGCCCCTGGGACGTATTTGGCACTCTTCAGAAATGTATATAGCCATTCGTTTGGGTTGGAACAAAATTACCAATCTCATTGGTAGAACCGCATTTAATGTGGCGTGTTAAACCAAAAAATTAAGGCCAAGGCAATTCCACATTGTATTCCACATTGGTGTGCACTTTGTTTAGTCACAAGGTGTTAAATATTGGCAGTAAATGTGAGCAAAAATCATTGCAGTGTGCACAGGCCTTTAACTGAAATAAAATCTGCTTGGTTTAAAGTGCCTTCATGGGTACTTTGCTTCATATATTACTACACTCTGTTGATTTTATTCAATAGACCAATATTCCCCACAAAATTTGCTAATTATGATCACACCTTACCACCTTACTAACAATCTTTTGACTGTGCCTGTTATGCCTAGAGAAGAAGCTCACTAGGTTTTGGAACAAACCCAAAGCCCATGCCCTTAAATTATTCTGAAGTCAGAAGAAAGTCTGCTGTCAGCTGAGAGAGGACAGGCTTGCTGGAGCTCTATATCTTTGTCATCTCAGCATGAGTAAAAAGCAGAAAATGTCACATCACAGGAGCCCCTGATGCAGAGGACAGGGGCTTCATGAAGTGCGCGTGTGAGGAGGACCAGCGATGGCGGATGACAGCCGTATGAGCGATGGGGAGCTCTCTGATTATACAGCAGGGTGTGTGAGCATGAACGCTTTCAAAGATGTGCATGTGTTCGCTCATATCACCGAGTGCTAAGAATGCCAGGATGTCTGTGTCCGAGGGAATTTTGACAGCTTTCTCGCCATCTTTGCTGGGATTTAGCGAAGCCTGTACTTTCCTGCTTCATGGAAATGATGCATCCACTGATCCGTGCTGTCATCACAAATAGACTGGGAGAATCTGAGGAAGAGCAAGAGAGCCGTTACTTTCTAGAACAGTAACTTTTCAACATCACAGACAAAAAATATGGTTTATGATCCAAAGCTCGGTGAGTAAAGCTTATGCTTTGACCAAACTGGTTTTGATCTCACTGAACTCCTTCTCCTGCTTGTCTTTGGCAGTTTTTGTATGGAGATAGTCAATGAAAACTGCACCACCATTTACTCAGCATCATGTCTTTCTAAAACAATATAAAGCTAATCTTATCTGCACATATCATATTGATTTTATTGAACTATAAGATACCTTTTTAGATCTTCTAAGTCACAGGTTTTTTTAACCTACTCCTGGAGGACATGTTCTTCACATGTATTTAATTGTGGTTGTAGCTAAACCCTGTGAAACAACACATTCTAACTCCTGACTTGACACACATTGGCTTGGCACTTGGTCAGAGCCCCATCATATGATGCTCTGGGTATCCTCTCAGCCTCAGATGCTTTGAGTCATTTACATTTTTGCCTCCAATTAAATGGTTTGCATGTATTTGTAAAATACAAATTTGAAACTACCCACTTCTTAACAACATAAATTAGCAGCAGGCAAATAAAAGTGGAATCATGAGTATTTATAAAAATAAAAAAACACCTAATAGCCCAGCCCGTTGTACCCCAACATCATGGGATGTTGCATTTTGTTTGGAAAGGAACATCAGAACCCAATGTCAGGCTGACTTCAATGTCCAACGTTGGACAGATGTTGCATTTTGGTTACTTTTCAACACAACAAAAAACTTTTCAACTAAAAACAACTAAATATCAACGTCTAATGATGTTACAGTGTAACAACACACCAGCAGAGGGAGCCCTCACCCGACTACTGACTCAGCTCCTCTCCCACTGCAGTCCTGTTTGTGCTGTATTTCAGCGAGAGCTCAGGCCATGCTTCCTTGCGAAGTATTGCCAGTCTACCTGCCTTACCAAGCTTTGTTCCAAGTGACTTTCATGACCGCTTTTCTGTGTATGACCCTGTCTGCTTTGATCACGTATGTTACCCTGTCCTCGGTAGTCTGTTTCCCATATCAAATGGAGGAGGGGGAGACTGCAGCCTTGATCAAACTTGCAAAGTCTGAACTTACAAGAAGAGGAAGCTGGACTGAACTGTGTGTAACGTTAGGCTACTTAATATTGAGGAAAAGCCCCAATCAGATAGGCGAATGTCGGCACCCCCGCTTCCGTTTTCAGATGTCTCCGTTTTCCCCCATCCATGCTGAATCGGAGCATAAGCCTTTTAGAATGAAAACGGCCCCTCCAGCCTTTCCAAAACGCTCCATTTTCGGCACTCGAAAACTCTGGCGTAGTGTGGACGGATGGCGTAACCGTAGAAAAACTTATGCGTTTTTAAAACGAAAACTAATTAGTGTAAACGGGGCCCTAAACTCCCCGTTACATACAGCTTGATGTTGTGTAGACATTTCCAGTATTGCATCTATTAGACATAGGATTTTGGTTGCCATACTCAACAAATAAATGTCAGTATTTGACGTCATTATGATCGTGATTTAAGATGTTGGCTTTGTTGGATTTTGGTCACTTTCCAACACAACCTAAAATCAACAAAATATCAACGTCATTTCCCGTTGTTATTGGACATCAAAATAACATTGTCCTCAGACTCTAATATTAACGTCTTATGATGTTGTGATTCTGCTAGGAGTGGTACAAAGTAGTCGTGTTCGCATTCTAAGTTCTGTGAAGTCATACAATGTGTTTATGTGAAGAACAGAATCATTTATGAGGTTTAAATCACTGAAAAAGATCCGGCTCCTGCTCACTGGTATCTTCCGACATTAAGGTATGTGATCAGTCCCAAAACACAGTGGAAGCCAATAGCATTTGACAACCAAAGCTGATGTAAGATTTTTTTTTCGGCGGCAATATTTAAATTTGTGACAGACAAAATCTGTTTGGCAAATGGAGATGGCAATCATGTCAATTTCTCCCAGAATAAATTCTTGCTGCCTTGGGAAGACTGAATATTTATAACTTTTGAATAAATTGTAACTGTAGTTGTATCTGCCTGCTATACCTTGTGTTTTATATTGACAGATGGTTAGGTTAAGTGCTTAGAGCTGGGTTACTTACTGCCTCTTAAATGTGGTCAATGTAAATAGAATAGTTTTGACTGTTTATTATAGAAAAATTCACACCCCTGTAATGATAGAAAATTAATCAATTTCATTTAATCATAACGCTAAAATTGTCAATGCCTTGTCAATGGCACATCACCATATTGATGCCAGAAGTTTCTCATTTAAAGTAACAGAGGACCCTGTGTGTTGTCAATTGACAATTGAGGGATACCCAGAGTAATAAGAAGGGGTCATTTCAGTATGAACAAGACGAAAGTGAGAATGTTGTCCGAAATAGACTCTACAAGATGTTGTTCTAGCTTTTGGTTAACTGGACCTTAAATAGGGAGACAAAAACCATTAAAAACATTGTAATTTGAGCATGTTAAAATCTTAAAAGACTTTATAATAAAGCTATAAACAGAGCTTATGCATGCAATCATCTTCACTTTACGATAATCAGTTGCTTTCTTAACTACTGTTTTGTCACATCTGTCATTGTAGTTTGATTGCTTTGTTGTTGAGAGGAAAGCATGCAGCACATATTTACAAAATAATCTAAATGCCACACTCAGCAGTGATGTTGGTGTCAGGATGTCCGGTAACAGTAAACCAATGCTTGAGGGTGAACAAAGAAAGGAACAAAGAGCACTAATTAGAAAATAGTAGTTTGGTTTGTGAGTTTAAATAAGCACAATAGTAAGTAAATAGTGATAATTTTATTTTGCGTGGACTGCGACTTTATGGTAATACTTTTGCTGATATTTTGACAGACATTCTTTTTTTCACATTATCTCATAATATCACATACAGTATAATGAAAGAGATAAAGTTTTGCACATGGGACAGTGGCCTTTAGAAATAATGACTTCCAAAATGTCACTGTTTTTTAAAAACTGAACTGAATGATTGCTAAAATAATCTGTTAAATATTTGTTTTATGAGGAAGAGAAAAGTTGCAGAGAGGTTAGGCGAATTTCTTTGCAATCAATCTCTCCATTCTCTGAGGCTAAACTTGCAGTCTCATGGCTGTCTTAGCTGCTTTATCTTTGGCCCTTTGTGTGGGAAGCTCAAAAGGATATGCACAGACCCTCTTCTCTTTTCTTTTGAAGGCTATGTCTCACCCTGGTGTGTTTGACTAAATGATCAAAAGCCCAGTTCAGCTTATACATAGCCTCAAATTCTATGTTATATTAACTTTTGCAGGGTGTTTGGGTTTTGTATGTGCAAACATTCAAAGCAGTTGGAGAGGTGGCAGAGGTTTGCAGCAAGCATTTGAATCTGATTGGTTGAGCAGCATTCAAAGAATGTTGAAAATTTGAAAGCAGTGGCAAACTATCAGTCTGTGTATTAGTGCAAGGCATATTTTTGTGATTCTGTCCAAATTAGATTGTTACTAGTGGTCCACTGAAATGAAAAATAAATAATTCTTTATTCTACTGAATTTTTTTTTAACTTTGGAAAAATAATTTATAATTTTATTAAACAATATAAATTAATTTTGTAAGAGATTTTAAACATAACTTGTTTATTCATTTTCTTTCAGCTTTTCCCCTTTATTCATTATGAGTCACCACAGCTGAATGAACCACCAACTTACCCAGCATATGTTTTTCCCCAGCGTACTTCTTTTCAGCTACCGACCCAACCCTTCCAACCCAGTAGTGGGAAACATCCATACACACTCATTCACACACATACACTACAGGCGATTTAGTTTATTTAATTCACTTATAGTGCATGTCTTTGGACTGTGGGTGATACTGGAGCACCCAGAGGAATCCCACACGAACACAGGGAGAACATGCACACTCAACATAGAAATACCAAGTCCGTAGCTGGGACTCAAACCAGCGACTTTTTTGCTGTAAGGCAACAGTGCTAACCACTGAGCCACCATGTTGTCCCTAATTATACCTCTGTTGGGCTTTTTTAGACTTTGACCATAGCACGTGTAAGCTATTCAACTGTTTTCTCTGCTGCTCTTGCACTTTGACTGGCACAGCAACAAACACAAAGTTATCAAAATGAATGGATTTCATAGTGCATTTCTTTCCATGTCCAGTGTGAAAGCCACTTTACACCACACAGTGACTACATTTGGAGGGAGGATAAAACCAGCATGGGTATTGCAATTGAAGTGCAGCATAGGCTTTTTAGGCTGCTATTTTTGATTGTTTTGTTTTTGTTTTGTTTTTTTTCTGCCAGAAACCTAAAATTTCCCTATTTGCTAACCATGTTGTTTGTGAAAAATGACTATTTATGAATGATTGAATCCAAAAACCTAAAAATAAATAATGAATTGAGAAACAACACAATAGAGGTTTTTTATGAAAGAGTCAGAGTCATTTATTCAGAAATGATTATTTATTTGGGAATGAATCAAGTGTGCACATAAACGTCTACTTATGGATTTGTATTATTTTTATTGGCAGTATAAAAATACAAAAACTGTCAATTTTTTTACTGTAAAGATTGCCAAAATATTTTATTAAAATATTAGTCTTTATTAACACACAATTTTTACTTATTTTACCCCATCTTCCCTGCTGTATATAAACAACCTTCTTGTCAACACAGTGTTAACACAGATGTGTGAGTAAAAGGAACTGAAACACTGAAGGAATTTTTCCACATTTTAAATGGCTTCCATTGTTATGAACAGTGGCAAATAGTCCATGCTATTTATACTTTGACTTTTGAGCAGTTTTGGAGCCATTTTTAATAATTGCTGTCTGCTTCATTAACACTTAGTTCACATAGCTTGTGTTTGGACTTCATGTTATTTTCACTTTTTGTAATTCAGTATATTTTGTCTTTTATTGTTGTTAAAACATTTTGTGAACAATGGTTTTAATTGCTGTTGGCTTGTTTGCCGTTTCATCTACAAGTAGTCGACGCAAGCCAAACATGTCGATTAGTGTCAAACCCAATCAATCAGTCAATAAATCAGGAAGGACAATCAGAGAGAAAGCAGTGTTAAATGGATGCAGAGCTGGGTGGCAGTGATGAAAACTGGCACATGATATAGGTCAAATTCAGAGCTCCTCCCAGACATGGATAAATATTTTTCCAAGGGAGAGCAATTTTCTGTACAAGTCGATGCTTTTCTTTAAAGAAAAAAAAAGAAAATGAGAATTACACTTCTTTCTGTGCTTCACCACTCCCACTAAATGTCAAAGGCATAATTCATCTGTTTTAGCAATCAATAGCTGACACGTCATATTCTCCCTCAAATGTTCACTCCCTGCTGAGCGCACTGCTGTTTGCCATTTTCGTGCTGGCGTGTTATGGGAAATTGACAAGTATTTGACTGCAAAATATTAAGACTTTGACATGATGGTTATTTTTATGTTGAGTAAAGAATTATGGAAACTCATAGATATAATATCATACCTTTTGGGTTTTTTTAAACCCGTCATTGTTTACTTTACATCCTGCCCACTTGTTTGCTTGCAAATGAAAGTCTGTTTGATCCAATTCTCATTTAATGAACGCACTTCCACAGGAGAAATAATGTCATACATAGTGTTTGCTTTCATTAAGGTTTTATTGATACCAGTGCCAAATTGATACTTTTAACAGTAGAGTGGTGTATTTAAATGGTGAATGAACCAAAGTAAACAAATTTAAAATGATGAACAATGTAATACATAACGTTACAATAATATCCCCTTTTACACAGTGATACCGGTAAATATCAGGAAAATATCTGGAATGACTTTACAGTAAATTAAAAAAAAAAACGCGTAGTCTACATTTTTATTTATTTATTTTTGAAAGAGTGAAAAAGTGCTTCAGGATAATAATCATCTAGTTTTGTGGCAGGGGTTACATTTATTTTTTGTTTGTTCGATGAACTTACCATCAACAAACATTCACCGCTGCTGCGCATCTCGATGTTAACTTTGCAGTTGTTTATTCCGCCGAAACGCCAGTAAAGACTTAAATTATAGCAAAACAAGACAGAGATTTCATTGCAGCAATTACATGGCAGGCACGTTATTTAAAGTGTGGTGGTGTTTGTATCTGATTTTTATATAACACATTAACATATTTATACACATAGCTGGACCTGTATATAGTAGGGATGTAACGGTATCAGAATTTCACGGTACGGTATTACCTCGGTATGAATGTCACGATACGGTATTTATTGAATCATTTACAGGAAAAACAAAACTTATGAAAATACTCCAAAAAAGTGCCAAAAGTGTCAATGACATACAAATTAGCTATCTATCTGTAAGCTTTGAAACAGGAACTTCAATTTTAATAACAAAAAATTATTAAACCATGTAAAAAAATAAAGTTTCAATTTAGTATTGTTGAAAACTCATCACATTCAAATCACTCACTCACTTAGATAGAGATGGGTTTTAAGGAAAATTATTATATAACTATAATCTGGTAAAAGCTGGTATCTCTGGGTATTTACAATGTCACCTGCAACAGAAAAACACCTCTTATTTGGGACTGAGGTTTCTGGGACAGAGATATGACTTAGCCCAGGTTGACAGCAGTGGGTAACGTTGTGCATTGTCTTTCCCCCACTTGAGAGGACAAGCCATAAGTGAGATAGAGGTCTCTTTACGGTACAAGTCAATGTCTGCATCAATCTGAACAGTGTGTTATGTTTCTGCAGTCCCCATGACTGTTATTAGTCATATTCCCCAACTTGCAGGCATGTGCACACATAGGGCTCAACCTGTGCAGTGCACATGCCCTTTTTAGTCTTGGATAGAAAATGCCCTTCCAAAATGATCAAAAGTGCCCCCGCGACGCGACACACTCTCCGTCCCGCCCTTCAGTAGGCACGCGACAACACCGCTCTTGAGTATGCGCGCTCAACCCCCCTCCCCGTTTTACAGTACGCGCGCGACAACAACCGCTTTAGGTTTCGATCATTTCCAGCTCTTTTTCATCCCCGCTACTAGAAGCACACTCCATTTCCGCATTACTGGATCTGTAGTGACAACAGACCGCAAAGGATGATGGCCACGCCTGGGCTGATGGGAATTGTAGTTTCCGCTACCTCCCGTTCGCTTCATTCGCCTGAGCAAATTTTCTCAGAAGACCTATAGTTTTACAGAGTCATGCGACTACGGTAATATCGAAAAAAATTGCTATTGCGGTATGACGGTATTTACAATACCGTTACATCCCTAGTATATAGTGTTTATTGGTGCTGTCAAACGAATTATTGCATTTAAAAAAAGTTTGCACACATCGATGTATTGAAAAAATGTTTTTTGCGTGCCACATTTTCTTCCATTTTTCAACCAATGTCTTGAATATTCTCCCCTATGTCAGCAAAACCCTTGAAAAGTCTATAAAAGCTGTTCATCATTTCTTATTTTGGCTGATTTAAACTATTATAAACAACATAAAACAGAAACTTTGTGATGTTCTAATAACGAATCCGATATGTAGAAGAATGACTTCCTGTCCTCCATGTGAATATTGAGTGTCATCAATGACGTCAAGTGAAAACAACCTATATTCTCTTTAAATATGCACCTGTCAACTCATTATGCCTGTGTTATTGCCATCTACAGATAAAGTATTTTTGGTTTGGGTTTTAGTTTTCAGCTATGTTCATCCAGATTTTTTCTGGTTTCTGTACCATAAAATGTCTTTAAAGTCAGAATATTTGAAAGTATCCAGATTTTTCCTACACTATTTTTCTCACCATCTATAAGGAGTTAATTTGTAATATTGCAAAACAACAGATTGAAAAAGAGAAGTGAAAAAAATAAAGATTCATGCCATATCCCATTAGCAACAGTATTTCAGTTCTAGCTCACTGAGCTGTCCTGGACTGTTTCTCAAACATCTGTGCCTAATTATTCCTCTCTCGCTTATAGATCCTGTCTTTGGGAAGAGGTACGTCCTTTTGCATATGGTCTGTGATGGACTATTAATTGCTTTTCCTTCATTTTCTGTAGAATAGAGAGTGCTAATGACAGCTCAAAGCCAATTAGAGAGGATAGGAAATGCGGGAGAGGAAGTTGTCACATCGGTATCTCTCTATGTTGTCTCCATCGAGCGCACATTCGAGCACAGGCCACCTGGGTGTGTGTTTTCAGTGTTCCCTATGTGAAGACCGATGCTCAGCTGTCCCTCACTGAGAACTGCTAATTAATGATACTCCTCAATGCTTTCCATGTTTAATATTCATTTCAATGGTTCTCTGCTGGGGAAAAAAGAGATTGATGACTTTGCCAGAAGACTGCATGCAGGTTTTGAACATTTGTATTGCTTAATACATTATTTTGATGGTGGAAAAAACATACATTTAAGCATCTCAACAATAAAACTACAATGCAGATTTTTTTTTCTGAAACCAAAAAGTATGTTTACTGGTTTTTGTGGTTTACAAGGAAAGAAATGTGTATAATGTCACATGTATGATGAGGTGATTTATGAGGACATGCACTTTAAAATCATACTTTAACCGGGTCTTTTGACATTCAAATTTTGCTACAGGTTTCCAGTGAAGTTAGGGATAGATAGATGGATAGATAGACAGACAGACAGACAGACAGACAGACAGACAGACAGACAGACAGACAGACAGACAGACAGACAGACAGACAGACAGACAGACAGACAGACAGACAGACAGACAGACAGACAGATAGATAGATAGATAGATAGATAGATAGATAGATAGATAGATAGATAGATAGATAGATAGATAGATAGATAGATAGATAGATAGACAGACAGATAGATTAATAGGATGGATGGATGGATGAATATATGGATGGAATGACAGATTAAATAAAAGTACAGATGGTTAATGTCTGGATAAATTAATAAATATTAATATTAATAAGTAGATGATTAATGGCTGGATTAATTATGGATAAAAAAATGACAGACAGACAGACAGATAGACAGAGACAGACAGACAGACAGACAGACAGGTAGATAGATAGATAGATAGATAGATAGATAGATAGATAGATAGATAGATAGATAGATAGATAGATAGATAGATAGATAGATAGATAGATAGATAGATAGATAGATAGATAGATAGATAGATAGATAGATAGATAGATAGATAGATAGATGAAGCATTTGCTAAAATGACTCAACCACTTTGCATCTCTCGAGGAAGGCAGTAAAGTGTAGTTTAAAGTATCAATGCTCTACTTTTCCCTCTAGACTTTTTCTTCTAACAGGGAGTTCAGTTGAGCTGAATTTTAGATTTGACGAATTTTGGGGCTTATCTGTTTTTTTCCCTAAAATCATCAGTTGAAACAAGTAGCAATTACACAAACATTCACCATTTGTGTTAAATTTTACATTTGCTACTCATTTCAGTAAGAGCAGTAATTGTGGCTTAAATTCAAATCTGAAAGGATACAGATCTTTTAAGCATAAATGGATCTAATGAAAAAGAGCTGTAGATTGAAGTGAAAAAGAGCCTACTTTGTCGCTGGGGACCCATTCTCTGAACAGAACGAAGCCGACCTTAATGGAGGTCAGGCTGTTGGATGTACAAAGTCTTGCGGCTGGAACGATGGCCTTGGGGACCTGAGCGCACGCCTTTTGAAGACGTCTCAGCAGGAAATCTGAGGACGAAGCTGATTGGCTCTCCGTAATGTCGTCCTGGGAGATGATCACTCAGCAGGAATGTCCTCCTTCATCAAATGAAGCGGCCCCTTTTTCCACACTTCCTCAGGTTCTCTGGAGCTCACTTCTGAAGTGGCTAATGCTTTTGACCTTTTTAAGTTACAACCTGATAAAGGATTTTTATAGGATTTTTTTTTTTAAGAGTAATTGACAAAATTATTCTGCACTTAAGCTGGACTGGTAATCTGGTTGTACAATTCACATAAGAAGAATCTTAAGAGTCTTTCCTAAAATTTCAAGCCTACAAACAATTCACATTTTCCAAGAATTTACACATTATCTGATCCACCCGACATGATTTCTGAAACATGTAGGTATTTTACATTTAAAAAAATTGATTTTAATTGTGCATTTGCTTACATTTGCATAAACATTGTAGTGTACAACACTGATGCACTGTAATAACATCTACTGTAAAACATAATGGGCACCATTTTAACGATCTAGGCACAAAGTCATATGGTGCAAAAGCATTAAGAGCATGTCCGAATCCACTTTTGCTATTTTAAGGATGAAAAAATTACCCTCTGCGCCCCAGGACATGGCCTAACAGGGTTGTGCTTATTCTCTTAATGAGTTATGGGTGTGTTTTGAGCATAACATGCTTTACACCATGCAGAGTTTCATCTCTCTTCCCCTTTAAGAGTCAGTTGCGTCACGCCATGGTGCATTTGCTTTTTACATGGCGGACTTTGTAAGTGGAAAAACTGAACACTTCACTAGCAAGAAAACACTTAAACAGATCATCTGCAGCGCAAGGATAAAGAACAAGCCTCCTCCATTTGGCCTCTTTTTTTTCTTTACTTCATTCCTTTACTTTTGTAGAGTAAGGAAATGGTGGAAGCTCACTCCACTGAAGACATCCATTAGCCTATATTAATTTCATTTGTTAAGTGCAAAGATTTGTTTCAAGGCTATTTTAAATTCAGTTAAAACTTCCAGCAAACGAATAAATGAACAATAATAATAATAATAAATGAATAATAATAATAATAATAAGTGTGGTTCTGGAATTACAGTATATCCAAACACACGTCCTATTCTTATGCCTCATATGGTGATGCAAATGTCTTCAAAACCTGAGAGATGGACAAATCTAAACTTGTTTTTATTAAAACAAATATAAATATACATATAATAAATTATAATACTACTACTAATAATAATGTCATTATACAAATGCAAACTGTCATGAATAAACTGAAAAAAAAGCTTCTGACATGAAGAAGGCAGGTGGTGGTTTTTATACATTTATGTAGAAAATAATAATTTTTGTAATATTTTTATCCTTTAATTTTTTTATGTAAAGATATTTGTATATTGCTGTACACCATGTGTGTATTAAGCAATATGTAAGCATTTGAACCGGAGCAGATGCATAACTAACTTGCTCTGTGCTGGACTTTAGACCAGCTTTTACTTAGTCAATAGTCTATTAATAGTCTTAGTCTATTTAAGTTCCTTAAAATAGCAATACACCAGCAATGTGCCTAAACACACCTCTTTTATACGCTGACACATCCATAGGTCCACAGAGTTCCAAATGGATTTGCTATTTAAACAACGTTGCACAAAACGTAAAAAAATTACAGTTGCGCTGGTCTGAAAATAGAAACAAAACACATTGTGTGCTTTATTACGCCAGGTGTATGATAGCGTCACAATCTCGAGCGATCTAATCATTGCTCTTTGCTGGTAAACATGCAGATCGCTAAAAGAGTACAAATCCAGGACTACAAGTTCCAGTCATGCACCACACACACACCTGTTCCAGATCACGATTGATTAAACTCACAGAGTGATTAGATGGACTTTAAACACAGCGCGCACACACACACACACACACACCTCTTGGCTGAGTCTTGTTATACTGTCCCTGTGAACAATACGACATGTTTCCCTTGCCTTGCCTTGACTTGCTTTATCGTGTTTTTGACCCTCACCTAGTTTGTTTGTTTGTTGATGTTGTCTGCTGCCTGCCTGTATTGACCACTCACCTGTTATTTAAAGAGCCCATATTATACATGAAATAGGGTCATATCTTGGTTGTAAGGGTCTCCAACAACAGTCTAATATGGTCAAAAAACACTTTCATGGTCCTATAATCTGCATTTATTTTTACCTAATTATTCCAGCGACTCCCGTGTTTGTTCCCAAACCCTTCCTTAGCGCGAAGCTAATCTGCGCTGATTGAACCGATGACAGTCTGTTGCGATTGGTCAACTGCCTTTAGTGAGCGAGTGAAATGCCCAACAGCTAATCAGCAATATAAAAGTAATCACAGTTCATACACGCTCGATAGTGTAGGCGTGGATTGTAGCTGCCAGTGGGTCAATGTAAATACAGTCGATGGACTTGAAAATACAGACGACTATTTTATTGAGCAAAAACTCCAAAAACTGTCGAGGAGATCTCCTAGCTTGTCTCACTCTGCTCTTTTCACAGACACACACACAAACAAACATATTGCCCTCGTCCTCGCGCGCGCACACACACACACAAAAACACACACACACCTCCGGATGACAATGCACGCACACACACACAATCACACACACATACCTCCGGACGACAGCACACGCACACACACATACGCACACACTACCATCATCCACGGAGCTCCGTAAACAAAGCAGCACGCGTCGTGCTTTTAACGTGACTTTGCACGCGATAAGAGAATATAGCCAGTTAACCTGATACAGTACACGCGGTTACAAGTAACAAATCACAACTAAATACATTTGCAAGCTAGAGTAAACAAGGCAACAACTTAAATCGCACGTACTTACACTTGAGAAATGGAGGAAGAAACCCATCCTGACGTCCATCAGTAAGTTACTCTTTACTGATCCTTCCTTTAACTAACGCCGATGAAGTATTCTTTGTAGCATGTAGTTTGCAGAAGTTTCCTGTAGTTTCCAACTGCTAGTTATAATGCTGAGGTTTCATCTTTGGGTAGAGACACGATAATATCCATCTGCAGTGTGACTTCAATCGACCGGCATTTTTGTGTGTGTGTGTGTGTTTGTGGGTGTGTGTGTGTGTCTGGGTTTCTATGTCAGAGGGCGGGGCCGCAGGTTTGAAATCTCCCAGGTTTGCGCGTGCACGTGAATAACTTGGTTTCGTTTGTACGTCATGGCGAAACACATAATGACTCGGTATCAAGGCGACTCGTTTGAAGCACTATGAGTCGACTCTTTTTTATATGAATCAACCGTTTTAAACACTGTTCTCTTACAGATTTAAGCCTTAGCTGGATATTTTACTTTACTTAGAGCTGTGTTACACAATACATGGAGGGGAATTTTCAAAAACCCATAATATGGGCTCTCTAACTACAACTGGATTTGCATGCATACATTTGTTTGCATGTGATTGTGACTGTTGCTCGCCTGACCCCTCCCAATAAACCTGCATTTGGATCCGCACCTCCTTTGTCAGCGTCCACTTCACATTACAGGGAGGGCCCAATTTGTTGTTAAAACATTCACAGTTTTCCCCCCTTAAAATTCACATAAAAATATGTATCTGACTAGCTTCAAACTCATTTGGAAAAATCTCTAAAATCCTGCCTCCTAGACTTACATTTTAACAAATGTGGGCGAGTAAAGACAAATTATCCTGCATTTTGGGAAATATGTGTCGTGCTTTAGATAATATTGGAGAAATGTCTGTGTATCCTTTTGGCACTTTCATTTACTCTTATTCAGGGGAAGGTGTAATATTTCTCTCAAATGTTCTTTCTAAATTAAATATGTGTCCTCAATAAAGGTGCAACGGAATTAGTGTGTACATAATTCACTTTGAATGAACCAGGTTAAAAAGGAAAAGAAACATAAAAACTTTCTACCATGTCAGAATTATGCAGCTGTGTCCTTTCGGAGGTTATCGATTTCATAAAAGCTTTGATTCGTTTTATACTATAGGGCTTACTTCTCGCCAAATAACAGAGGGATCCTGCTGTCTTTATAGAGTGTTGTCATTTTCCCAAGCCATTGAAACCACAAGAGCGTTGCAAAAACTACATTTCCAATACAATCACATCCAGTGTGTGCCTTTGACTTCAACTCAGTGCCCTGTTGTTAGGGGGAAGCGTTGAATATGTATGGGTGAATATGAATCTAATGAGGGCATGTGCTTGATGCCTCCTTTAAAAACAATATCCTGATTAGGATGCACTGAGCATTGTTTGTTTTAGGGAAAATGGCTTGAAATAATTACCTTGGCGCAATCAAAATCACAGTCTCTTTGATTGCTATGGCCGCAGGGCTGCAGAATTCGAAGACATGCTTCACTTTCTTGTCTTCAATGTCCTCCAGGTCAAGAAGTTTCTCTTTTTTTTCTCAATTTCTGTCTTTTTGTGCCACTTCCAGCCTGTGGTGTATTTCTTCTCTGCATGCAGGACTTGTGTCTGTCACATGCCCATTATAATGCAGTTGTGGCAATTTTACCACCTGCAATTGTACCGTGGGCAATTTCTTTCTCTGCTGTCTGAGTTCAATTGAATTAGAATCAATAGAAAAGGGCCTCTGGTATAACGGAACAATCTCCATTCAGCTTCTCAATTTAATGTTCTGATGTTGTGGTGAGATTTTTTGTGATTTTGTGTGTGTATGTTTGTCTAAAAAACACTATAGATGAATACACACTCTCACAGACATTTAACCACACATTTCACAGTAATGTGTACTATAAAGAAGCATCAGTAATATAGGTTATTGTAACATTTGTTAAGCTAAATGCTATTAAAGATCCATTTCAAGTCTCCATAGGTAATTAGCATAAAAATAAGTAATCAGATTATTTCCTACACAATTAAACCTCCAAAATTGGCCCATGACAATAAATATATATTTTTAGAAAGGATCAGACATTGTTCACAGTCTGATATATGTTATGGATTCCCTATAATAAACACAAGATATCAGCATGCATGACTCATAAATATTAATTATGTGATATTCTGTCATGGCGGGTCAAGGAAGAGGAAATGAGAATTCATTAGCAGTTAAACCTTTAATTAACTCTGAATAACAAAGATGCAACAGGAGACAAAGAAATTACAGCTTCATAATCCATGTAAAGACCAGACAATGGACTCAGGAAAGAGAGGGATTTGCATAGCATAATGAGAAACTAAACAAGGCACAGGTGAACAACATAATCATTTCCTATAGAAAATTAGAGCAGTGGTCCCCAACCTTTTTATCACCACAAACCGGTAAATGCTTGACAATTTTACCGCAGCCTGGAGGGTGGGGGTGTTGAAAGATGTGTGAATGGTTGCAGTCATTTGCGATCTACTGTTGATCTTCTTCTTGCACAGACATGCTGAATTCACCTGATTTGTTGACAAATGGGTTGCAGATCAATTTCTTGGCAGTTCCTGGGGCCTTCACTGGGCCTTTTCCCTTAAGCAAAGAAACTTTTGAAAGTTTCTTTCTCATGTTGCTGTTTGTGGGTTAAATTTTGGTGCTTAAGTGTCCAAGATGTAACCAAGAGAATATGGTAATTTTTCAAAATAAAAAAAAATTCAAAATAAAAGATCGTTCAGACTCAGTTAATAAAAAGAATGGAAAAAATTAAACATTTCTTGTGCGGCCCGCTAACAATTGATCCACTGACCGGTACCGGTCAATAGCCTGGGAATTGAGGACCACTGAACTATAGGCTACAACAACCTAACAACCCACTGAGGGGAAAAGGGAAATGCTTACCAAAATTTCATGAAAATTAAATGGATATCAAAACCAAATGAGACTCATTCAGCCTTTTGTATTGGATAATATTAAGTTCCCCTTCGGTTGGGGAACTTCAGTGCCATAGAGTGGATTAATTGAATCCACGAATGGGAGATTCGGACCAGAAGCTGCTTGTCTGGAGAGTTATTGACCGGGCCAATGAATGAAATTAATTGGCAGCGTAAGCTTGCGCAGGTGCGCTGCATCGGCAATTATCCCAGCATATAAGCGCACCTGAAGCCAGCAGACGCTATCCTTTTCGCTTCAGATCCTTTCTGAGTGAGTCGATGAGGGTTCCTCTTGCTGTTCAGCACTTCAGAGCGAACGAGTGTGTCTCCCGGTCCAGAGTGGGTCTTCGCGGTGGCAGACGGTCGAGCTGGGTTTCTCCCTTGCGGTTCTTTGGGTCCGGTCCTCCAGAGCAGTGCGATAACTCCATTAGCGAGGGCTCTGCCTGCCTGGTTAGCGCGGGCCAGCCCCTCGCGGTGGCTCATACGCACAATCAGACTCGGTTACGCGATTCAGTTCGCGAAACGGCCCCCCAAGTTTACGGGCGTGTATTTCTCCAGGGTCAACCCCCTGTCCGCCCCTGACTTGCGAGAGGAGATTGCTGCCCTCCTGGCGAAGGGTGCAATCGAGCCGGTTTCTCCAGCCGAGATGGAGAGTGGGTTTTACAGCCCTTACTTCATCGTACCCAAAAAGAGCGGTGGGTCATGGCCAATCCTAGATCTGCGCGTTTTGAACCGCTGTCTGCACAGGCTGCCGTTCAGAATGCTCACGCAGAGGCGCATTCTCCAATGCGTTCGTCCTCAGGATTGGTTTGCAGCCATAGACCTGAAGGACGCGTATTTCCATGTCTCCATTCTTCCACGCCACCGCCAATTTCTGCGGTTTGCGTTCGAGGGTCGAGCGTGGCAGTACAAGGTCCTCCCCTTCAGGCTCTCTCTGTCTCCGCGGGTCTTCACCAAACTCGCGGAGGGTGCCCTAGCGCCCCTTCGGCTCGCGGGCATCCGCATACTCAATTATCTCGACGACTGGCTGATTTTAGCCCACTCGCGGGAGCAATTGATTGTGCACAGGGACAAGGTGCTTCGGCATCTCCGCCTACTGGGGCTTCAGGTCAACCGAGAAAAGAGCAAACTCGCCCCCGTGCAGAGGATTTCTTTTCCCGGGATGGAGCTGGACTCGATCACCATGGTAGCGCACCTCTCCGAGGAACGCGCTCGCCTGTTGCTGAACTGTCTGAGGGAGCTCGACAGCAAACTAGTGGTCCCACTGAAGTTCTTTCAGAGGCTCCTGGGGCATATGGCATCCGCAGCCGCCGTCACGCCGCTCGGGTTGCTCCATATGAGATGGGGTCGATCGGGTCCCCAGACGCGCATGGCACGCGGGCACACACCGGGTCTCGGTTACTGCGCTGTGTCGCCGCGCCCTCAGCCCTTGGAACGACCCCTCGTTGCTACAGGCCGGTGTGCCTCTAGGACAGGCGTCCAGCCATGTTGTTGTTTCAACAGATGCTTCCAACACGGGTTGGGGGGCCGTGTGTCGCGGGCATGCGGCTGCGGGCCTGTGGAAGGGTGCCCAGTTGCATTGGCATATCAATCGCCTAGAGCTGTTGGCAGTGTTCCTCGTTCTCCACCGCTTTTTACCGGTGCTGGAGCGGCAACACGTGCTGGTCAGGACGGACAGTATGGCGGCGGCGGCGTATATCAACCGCATGGGGGATATGCGCTCTCGCCGCATATTTCAGCTCGCCCGCCGTCTGCTCCTCTGGAGTCACCCGCGGCTGAAATCGCTGCGCGCCATTCACGTTCCAGGCACGCTCAATCGTGCAGCCGATGCGCTCTCACGACAGCTGTTATGCCCTGGAGAATGGAGACTCCACCCCGAGTCTGTTCAGCTGATATGGGCGCGATTCGGGGAGGCCCAGATCGATCTGTTTGCTTCCCCCGAGAACGCTCATTGCCAGTTGTTTTTGAGACCGAGGGCTCTCTCGGCACGGATGCACTGGCCCACAGCTGGCCTCGGGGCATGCGCAAGTATGCGTTTCCCCCTAGTGAGCCTGCTCGCGCAGTTTCTGTGCAAGGTCAGGGAGGACGAGGAACCGGTTCTGCTAGTTGCGCCCCTTTGGCCCAACCGGACCTGGATATCAGAGCTCTCACTCCTCGCGACGGCCCTCCCCTGGCGGATCCCTTTGAGAGAGGACCTACTCTCTCAGGGACAGGGCACCATCTGGCACCCTCGCCCCGATCTTTGGAACCTCCACGTGTGGTCCTTAGACGCGAGGAAGACTTAGGTAACCTACCGACTGCGGTGGTTAATACCATCACTCAGGCTAGAGCCCCCTCCACGAGGCGCGCCTATGCCCTGAAGTGGAGTCTATTCACTGAATGGTGCGTCTCTCGCAGAGAAGACCCCCGAAATTGCCAGATTAGTGTTGTGCTCTCTTTCCTTCAGGAGAAGTTGGACAGCAGGCTGTCGCCCTCCACTCTCAAGGTTTACGTGGCCGCCATCTCCGCTTATCATAGCGCGGTAGTTGGCGGCACCGTGGGAAAGCATAACCTCATCATCCAGTTCCTTAGGGGTGCTAGGCGAATTAATCCATCTCGCCCCCCTCTCATGCCCTCTTGGGATCTCGCCCTCGTTCTCACGAGTTTGCTATCCGATCCCTTTGAGCCACTCGAATCAGTATCTCTAAGATTTCTGTCCCTGAAGACAGCTCTGCTGGTTGCGTTGGCCTCCATCAAGAGGGTCGGGGACCTGGAGGCATTTTCGGTCAGTGACTCGTGCCTGGAATTCGGGCCAAATTACTCTCACGTCATCCTGAGACCCCGCCCCGGTTATGTGCCCAAGGTTCCTACCACCCCCTTTAGAGATCAGGTAGTGAACCTGCAAGCGCTGCCCCCGGAGGAGGCAGACCCAGTCCTTTCTTTACTTTGTCCAGTTCGCGCTCTGCGCATTTATGTGGACCGTACTCAGAATTTTAGATCATCTGAGCAGCTCTTTGTCTGTTATGGTGGTCGGCAGCAGGGGAGTGCCGTATCGAAACAAAGATTATCCCACTGGATTGTGGATGCCATTTCACTCGCTTATTCGAGTGGAGGTCAACCGTGTCCCCCGGGAGTACGTGCACACTCCACTCGGAGCGTTGCATCCTCTTGGGCGCGTGCACGCAGCGCCTCTCTAACAGACATCTGTAGAGCTGCGGGCTGGGCGACACCCAACACATTTGCAAGGTTTTACAATCTGCGAGTGGAGCCGGTTTCCTCAAGGGTATTAGGTAACCCTTTGGTGATTGAGGAAACAACTCGGTGGGGTGTTGAAACACGCTTGCTGCGCCATTTTCCCTAACACGGAGGTACGTGCGCCTTTTTATCTGTCAGTAAAGTTCCCCGTCAGGTGAGCCCTGCAGATTCCTCCGTGGCCCCCAGCACTGACTCAGCGGAGGAGTCACTTGCTGGCCCACTACGTTGTAGGTCTGCCCGCTGGTCAGCCCGCGTTTTGGGTATAGGTGCCTGCTATGCGTGATCCCCACTAGGCGATCCCATATGCTTATTCCGCCACGGTTAAGTCCCCCTCCTGGGCGGACCCGTGTCTTCCCTCTCCGCTAACCACTCTTTTGCTATGCGTACTCCCCCTTTTTAGGGCTAGTCCATATGTAAATTCTGCCATCTATCCCCCCCTTGGGTAACGTATGGCCTCCGCAGCATCCTCCCTATCGGCATTGCACGCTTCCCAACGTACTGTCGTATTTCCTAGAATTATCTAGATGCTCACGACTTCCCAAAAAATATATCTAAATCCGTAAAACTTCTGTTGAAGTAGGATAAATTAGGGCCAGGGACACATTGGAGGACCGCGCCTCCCATGATGTGGGTGGGTCACGCTTGCTTGACTATCCCCTCATCGGGGGCGTTGGTAAGGTGCAGTCATTATGGCGCTTTCCATACTTCTCCCATTCGTTCATTCAATTAATCCACTCTATGGCACTGAAGTTCCCCAACCGAAGGGGAACGTTCGAGGTTACAGAAGTAACCCTTCGTTCCCCAAGGAGGGGAACGGAAGTGCCATACTCCGTCGCCATAATGACTGTCCCTTAGCTGTTTGAAAGTCTCTTCAGCTTAAAGGATAGCGTCTGCTGGCTTCAGGTGCGCTTATCTGCTGGGATAATTGCCGATGCAGCGCACCTGCGCAAGCTTACGCTGCCAATTAATTTCATTCACTGGCCCGTTCAATAACTCTCCAGACAAGCAGCTTCTGATCCGAATCTCCCATTCGTGGATTCAATTAATCCACTCTATGGCACTTCCGTTCCCCTCCTCGGGGAACGAAGGGTTACTTCTGTAACCTCGAACGTTTTGTCATGATGGAGAAAGCAGGCAATGAAAAAAATAGACTACATTAAGCTATTCTTAAGTCAAAAAAAGAACAAAATCCACTTGCAAATGATTCCACGTGAACTTGGTACAGTATGGCACAATTAAAAACCATTCTTGGCATGCATTTCTCAGCCATGCTACACCGGTACAGCATGTATGTGCATGGCATCTACACTCTGTTGACCTACTGTTAGTTTCTCTATGTGAAAGCACACTATTTTTATGTATTTTTAAAACTAATTAAATAACGCTCTGTTTATAGCAACACTATTTTAAAATGAAGCTGGATCTGTAGTGACTGGCCTGGATCGGCATAGATTAGACTAGTTAAGTAAAAATAAGTATTGACCCTCTATTGGAAAAGGGCTAACAATCACAAATCTTAAAAAAAAAAAATCACAATCTATGTTATGACATTATATACAGAAAGTCAACAGAGGTCATTGTAGTCAACAATGAGTAACTAAACAGGACACAGGTGAGCAAAATAATCGATTACTATTGAAACACTGCATTGTTTTTTGATTAATGTCTAAAACACATAAAAACATTTCTGTTTGTGAATAAAACCACTGTTGTTCAAATGACTCCCTTAGTTTTGTTACTGTGAAACATATATGAAGATTGTTGCACAAAATGGCAATAAGTCTAAACTCTAAAGGTCTGTGGATATGCAGTGTGGTCTGAACAGGCAGCCAAGCACACTGAGCACTTTTAAAGGGAGTCCGCATGAGGGGGAGAGTTATCAGTTGAAGCCTGCGGTGAAGCTTCATATCTGTAAGCAGTGAAGTTGCATCTGCATTCGTTGCAGTGAAATGACTGCTGCTCTTATCGAAATAAGCTCTCGGTGTGAGAATATTCTCAGTGTTTTCTGAAGCCAGGAGCCACTCACAGCCCATTTTACTGCTTTAGCAGACTGACCTGTAGTTGCACGCCGTGTCTGGTAAGCCGTTTGGAGTAAATACGATGTTTACTCATTTAATAGTGATTTTCTCTGAAGGCAGTCTCTCTGATCTAGCCCTGTCCTGTTGCAGACTGTTTTGAAATGCCTGAAATTTTCATGAGCAGGCTATTAAAATGTTTCTGCCTAAAAAGTCAGACTTGTCTACCACAGAAAAACCCACGCAAGTGTGTGTACATATTTTACATCGCTTAAGCAAGAGGTGGCTTTAAAATAAACCCTCGGATATTGAACTGCTCTCTGAAAAAAGCTCTCTGGATTTCATTAACAGCACACTGATTTATTTTTTTTTTTTATATTTATGCAAGACTTCCGTAACCTTGAAATGTTCTTTCAGAGGATCAAGGCCATTTTACACTTGACTTGTTCAAGGATAGCATCTTCAATGTTAGAAATTTAAGAGATAGTTCACCCACAACTGAAAATTATCATCGTTTCCTCAGCCTTGTTCCAAACCTGTTTGACTTTTTTATTCTGTTGAAAACAAAGGATGTTTTGTAAAAAGATGGAAACCTGTGACCATAGACTTTCATAGCATTTGTTTTTAACATAGGCTCATTCTAAAAACGTATCCCGATATACATTTCTGGAGATTGCAAATTATGTAGCAAGAAGTATGTATGGCTGCTGTTCTTTTTTACCACAATGCGATGCAGTATGACGCTGTTCCTTTTTTCGTGTTTATTAGCTGATCTCTTACGTCCGTATGGGTGGCTTACCTACTATTACCAGTTTGTTCAGTTATCTCGCCATGAACGTCAGCGGACTTTAAACACAGAGAGGAGTTGAACATGACAATGGGGTTCAAGTTTAATGTGGAATGGTTCCAGAAAGCAGGTAAGATGAAAACTGAATTCAAAAAATAAAATAAACAAGTAAATAACAGAGTGAGATGTGGTAAAATCTGAAAACGTGGTAAAATTATGGCGAGCACTTTTCTTTTTTGTTTGGCTTTTTTAAAACTGTAGGTTGGGTTCAGGAAAGTGGGTGGGCGGGTCAATCTGTGCTTTTAAAAACACACAAAATTGATTGCATTTTGTCATTCAATCAGTCAAACAGTCAGTCGACAGTGGACTCTAGTGGATTTACCTGAGAACTGCAGGCACAAATTGCACTCTCAAGAGAAATTTGAGATCTAAAAAAGCGTACACAGCAGCCTCCGATTCGCAAAAACTGCAAAAAAAAGTTCCTCCTGGGGTGTATTTGGTGCTTTCCAGGAATGTATAAAGAGGTATGTTTTCAGAATGAGCCTGGGTTGTTTGTTTTTCCTGCATACAGGTTTTTTAGTTTGTTGAACGGAATAAAGAAACTTTTTGGCACCACTAGGGGGGAAGAAAATAGTGAGTAAATTTTCATTCTCCATTAGTGCTGACAAACATATTCTAGATTTTATAAAGAATCAAATTCTTCTTTTAGTTCTGAAGATAATGTTTTAAAATGTTTATATATATATATATATATATATATATATATATATATATATATATATATATATATATATATATATATATATATATAGTATATATAATGTTGATTGTATCAAAGCAGCTTAACATAGATTTTCTAGTAAATTGAAACTGTGTCAGCCCAGTTTTTAGAGTTAAAGTTCAGTTTAGTTCAGTTTACTTTTCACTGCTGAAAGTCCAAACACTGAAAAGCAAATCCATCGATGCACAGCTCCACAAGTCCCAAAGCAAGCAAGCCAGTGGAGAGGAACAGAACTTCACCATCTGAAAACCAGGTTGGAGGCTGAAAATACTTAGATATACAGATATATACAATCAAGCTGTGAAATTCTGACTGCTATTTTTTGTTTAAAGGTAAATAAAAGCTGAGCAATCATCTTTTTTATAGTCTAATTTGGGAGAAACCAGTCATTTCCTGGTCAAAAAATAATTATCTTGCCGGTTGAAGATATACTGTAGATCTTTACCCCACAACTCTAATTATAACTTAAAAACAGCAACCATGCAAACTAACTTTAACGGTGTAAAACGTCCTTGGCTGTCGCTTCTTGGCCATGCTTAATAAACAATTAATGGTAAAAGAGTAGTGAGGTCCTGCTGGGATGTTATTTAATTCACCCAGGGTTGTTTTTCAGCTTTATATAGACCAGCCACTTTTACTAATACGCCAAGCACCTGTTTGCATTATTTATGGACCACTGGTTCCCACCTGATTTGGTTTTGAATTCGTCCTCTCTGTTTATCTTTTAACATGATTTCCATTGCACCTCTCCCGACTCTCCTGTTCTTTTGTGTACATACGTGTGTCTTTTTTTCTCACCCTCTTAGGTGAAGTACGGACGTTTTGCATTTGTGTGGGATGCAGCTGTGCTGGAGTATGTGGCCATTAATGACGAGGACTGTTCGCTTTACACCGTGAGCAACAATGTGGCTGACAGAGGCTACGGCATGGCGATGCAGCACGGCAGTCCTTACAGAGACATCTTCTCTCAGAGGTACTGTGCGATGAGAGTCTTATTATCCATATGTAGCCGTTCGTCTCTGGGGCCCTGCTGTTATAGGAGGAGTGATTTTTCAAAGGAAAGTTCCATTTAAATGTGGCATTTAAAGTCTTGAGTTTGTGATTTAAAATCAATTTCTCACATAACAGAGAGCGGGAATGCTTGTAACGCAGACTGAGGTGTAATACAGTCAGTTTAACCACCTAGAAAGCAGGTTCTCTGATAAAAAAAAGTGTCTCACTCAGCAGTTGTAGAAATGTCTGAGCTCTCATTTTAAGAAACTCCTTTTTCTATTTCGAGATGGAATCTTGGTCATTAAATGGCAGAATTGGCATAGTCTGATTGGATTCTTTTGGTTAATTTATTGGTGTATTTAAAAGGGTCGCTATAAGCAAAGGTTTAATTAAGCATTTTTACAAGATTGAGATGTTCCCAGAATGTAAGCCCATGTTGTTCTGTTGCAGTATTTGTTCATTATTAATGTAACTAGTCTGTAGCTTAGAATTATTAGTATTTGTTTTAATAATTAAATGTTTATTTTAAAAGCTTAAAGTACATTTTTTATTTATTTATTTATTTATTTATTATTTTAAATCCTTAAAATCAAGTGGTTGGAGCTGTTGTAAGGCATGAAGTTATTACATTTTATTTTTATAAAAATATATGATCCATAAATGATGGGTTCAGAGGCAAAACTAAGTGCTAACTGAAATTCATTCATTTATTTTCCTTCAGCTTAGTCCCTTATTTATCAGGAGTCACCACAGCAAACTGAACCGCCAACTATTCCATGCGGTTATAGTTATGTTTTATGTTTTACATAAAATACATGTTTTACACAGCGGATGCTGTATTCTATTTCTAACCCAGTACTGGGAAACATCCATACACTCTTGCATTCCCACACACACACACTTCCCACTATCCAAGATTTTTGTCTAGAATTTGCATTATTCTCAGGCTCTAATGTTTAAGTTGTTATTTCCTGTTAAAGGCAATGGAAATAAAATATTCTTTGTCATAAATATCAAACAACTGAACCTATAGACATGAGCCTGAGAAAAATGCTCATTTTAAATGAAGATTTTAGATGGCACTTAGGGTACGTTCACACTGCAAGGCTTAGATTTTTTTTTTTTCTCAGATCAGATTTTTTTTTTGCATGACTGTTCACATTATTGTTATAAATGTGGCCAATATCAGATTTTGCTGTGTGAACAGATCATGGTCCTAAACTGACCCGCATGAATAAAAGTACATTATTCCCCTTTTCACAGACAACCACAGTGTATTTTAATTGTATTAACTGTAAATGGTTGTCCTGCTACTACTAATGTGTATTCTGGCATTTGAATCCTAAAATAAGTCTCTTGTGATTGAAACCACTGATAATTTGTGATTTATGACAACCGCAGTGCACGTCTTTCTGACCACTGGTGAACTCATTAAGGGTTGATAAGCAGCTGCGAACTGAACTGTGAAGGCAGAGTTGGTTTATCTGTGTTTGCAGAGTTATTTAATTTTACTTTGTTATAAACAACAAGCACATGCAGAACAGGGGTTTGGGTGATTGAGCACCTGCCCTTTTTTAGGAGAGAAAGTTCCCCTAAATAAAACTGTACCCTCCTATGCGCACAGATCCCCTATCCGCAACACAGCTCGGTGTTCTTCAGCTTCACGACCAACCCGTGCCCCAATCGTTAACCAGATTGGTCAACAAGCACCAGTTTTGCTTTCAATTTTTTTTTCAAAATAAACAATAAACTATCTGTGCTAAAGTTATTGCCCTGGGTGCTATTCTACTATGCTGCTGAGAAGATGATGTTTTCAGCACAGAATGATGACGCATGTCGCTCAAAGATTATGTAAAAGTCACATGAAGTCCTACATAATCGTTCACACTGTGGTCGGATTGCAAAATATCAGATCTGTGTTTGATTTAATACCACATATGAAAGTGGCACAAATTTGAATTAAAATGATGAGATTCCCTGCGATTTTGGCTGTTCACACTGTCATTACCTGAGTATAAAAATAGATTTGGGCCACATTTGGCTGCAGAGTGAATGTAGCATTAGATAGCTTTTCCATCTGAACTCTTCAAATATAGAAGTTATTGAAAAATACATTTGCAAAATTTTAACTGAAGTTGATATTTTCTAATAACGTGTTAAAGCCTCATATAAAAATGAACTGTATGGATCATCAATCAGCAATCCACATTATACTTGACATTAATATGCATAACATAGGCTTATATCGGAGAGTTTACATTACTTCCATTTGTGGCAGACAACAAAATGTCAGTGTTCAAGATAACAGTTTAAAATAAATGTGTTCCAATCAGCCACCGCTTCCCCTGCTAAAATTCTCAAAATTACCAGGTCTTTTTTTTTCTTACTTTTTGCTGGAAAATGACCCACATAGTTTATTTGTATGTACTACAGTGCATGTGCTAAGCAGTGTGTTGCCTGAAATCCACTGGAGGTTTCCCATTGAAATAAAAAAAGCTATTAATTGACTTCCATTTTAAATGTTTCCCCTGTCATTGTTGAGCCGTGGACCACCATCAACTCCAATTTGAACAGAGCAATTGAAAAAAGTTTTCCTGCAGTTCCTGAATCAATACCAAGGAAATTATACCACAAAAAAAATAAAAAAAAAAAATTTAAAATGTAAAAAATATTATTTGAGAGGCGTTTTTAAAAGCTTTTCAGATTTAACCAGTCAATGGAGCTCAACTCTTCAACTGAAAGGACAAACTCGTTTACCTTATATCTGGAGTTCAAACATATCAACATATGATTCTTAATGGCAAGAACATGTTGTTCTGCTCCACTGTTACAATACGTGGAGCTGAATAGAGATCCACACCTTGTTAAATCGCTCACTCGGAGTGAAATTGGTATATTGAAATGGCAGTATTGTGACAGACTGAGAAAAATATGATAGCATGGAGTGATGGTCCTATTGTTGAAGTAAAAGTCGATATATGCTCTGCGTTTACTCGTGGCCGGGAGTCTAAAGAGAGAAGATGTGAGTACAGTAGCTCAACACAGCCAGCATAAAGCTTGAGAAAAGCAGACTACTGAGAGAAGACAAAGAGAGAAAATAACTGTTAAATAATAGCATATATTCAAAGTGCACCATAATCACTTACATTGTCCTATAGTTCTCTCTAAAATCCTGTTTTAGAGAGTTTTTTTTTTTTTTTCAAAACTCTTACAGTTATAAGCCACAAATCAACTTGTTCTACACTGTAAAAAAAAAAATATCCCTAAATTAGCAGTTTTCCGTATTTTTTTATTTTTTATTATTCATTAATTTTCTTTTCAGCTTAGTCCCTTTATTAATCAGGGGTCACCGCAGTGGAATGAACCGCCAACTTATCCAGCATATGTTTTACACAGCAGATTCCCTTCCAGCTGGGAAACATCCATACACACTTATTCACATTCACACACTGCGGAGAGTTTTAGCCTACCCAATTCACCTATAGCGCATGTGAGGAAACCCACACGAACATGGGGAGAACATGCAAACTTCATATAAAAAGGCCAACTGACCCAGCCAGGGCTCGAACCTTCCTGCTGTAAGGCGACAGCGCTACACACTGCGCCACCGCGTCCCCCTCCATATTTTGTGATTCATGTTTTTACTCTTATTTACCCCTATTATTTATGCTTTTGAATTGCATTATGGGACATTAATGTGTCTTCCAACAACTTTTAACTTTGAAAAGGTCCAAAAAGTTACTTTTATTAAAAAAAAAGGATTATTTAAAGTGATATAATGTCTGGGTTTGTGTTTTATATTACATTGCAATATATCCTTGTAATAAACTGCCCACACAGTTACTGTTATTTTATAGACTGATTTCTCTATATATTATTTTTTACACATAATATTATTTTAGACTGCTAAAATATCAATAAAAGTTACTGTCTTAAGTCGACAGAGCACAGGTCTAGGTCCCATCATGCAATTCACAATGGTAAAAAAAATTTGAAAACACTTCTAAGCACAAAATACAGAAACTGTTAATTAACAGATCATTTTTACAATGTATCTGCTGTTTCTATAGAACTAAATGTTTTTTTGTGTCAAGAGGCTGCACAGATTTGTAATGAAAACTGGTAACCTGTAAAACTATTTATCAGGAGTGGTCAATATTTATCATCAGCTTTTTTTATGTTGTGTGAGGCAATATTATTAATTTTGTGACTTAAATCCTCATGAATAATGGTATTCTGAATCCTTTTCAAAAATGTACTACTACACTTTAAGTACCTATTTAGACTTCTTTTAAAATGCCAATATCTGTTTGTTAAGTCACTTGTTAAGTGATGTATGGAATACTGTTTCCTGGTTCAAGCTGCTACTCATCCACTGTATGGCCATTTTTAGTCCTATCACACATTAAAGTGAATTTTATATTAAATAATGGTGTACACAACAGTCTCTGGACTTGCTGCATCACAAATGTGTAAAAAATTAATCACTTTCTGGCCATCTGATTTTAGGCATTGATATGTGTTGCGATCGTGATTTTCCAAAGTATTAAATCACTTTGTACACGTCTGCTATTACCTTTTCAGTCCTGCCACACTGTAAAAAATAAAAAGTTGAGTCTACTTAAAAAATTAAAGCAACTGGCTGCAAAGAAGTGTTCAGTTTAATAAGCTTTAGTGGTTGAAGTTGTGGCAAATTATTTTTTTAAGTTGACTGACAAGGCTATTTTAAGTCAAGTATACTTAAATATTATATGGAATATTAATTATATTAATATCACTGAATATTAATAAAACTCATTTTTTGCAGCCAGTTGCTTTAGAATTTTAAGTTTACTCAACTTCTTATTTTTTACAGTGGTAAACACTCAAATTAAGAAATCAAAATTCAAAGTCTTCTCCACTGATTTTTTTACTTTCATTGAACAAACAGTTCCAAACATGCAATTAAATCGTTTTTTATGAGTAAATTCAACTCTGAGCTCAAATATATGTCCACCTAACTTACAATTTTAAACTGAGTTAACATTTTGTAAGTTGGAATTTTTACAGTGCATAAAGTTTGTTATAGTGATTGGACCTGGAAGCCGATTTGCGTGTTGTCACACTAAACAAGCACCACAAAACTAGTCATTGGGGTCAATTTTGTAAAATTGAGATTTATATAGCTGAACACATACGCTTTCCAACAAGAATAGAATCATATTTGGGTGAGAAATGTTTTAAAGTATTTGAAAATCTGGAAACTGAGGGTTCAAAAAATGTTGAATTATATTGAACTAGTTCTTTGCTATGCATATTACTAATAGTAAAAAAGGGTTTTGATATATTCACTAAAGGAAATGTACAAAATATTTTGATAGAATGTGATTTTTACTTAATACTTATAATAATTAAAGGAAAAATCAATAATTTTGACTCATTTTGGCTTTTGGTACAAATGTGAGAAAAGTTGACAAGGACACCTCCTGATTTTAATTTCTCAACATATAGCAGGGGTAAAAAAAAAATAGTTGTATAAAGAGAAATCCTATCGCATTGAAACACTTTTTTTAAATAAGATATTATGACGCTGTTTTAATACAGTATTCCAGATTTCTGCTTGAGAGCACAATCACAAATGTGATATTTTTTGCAATGCAATCAACAAGAAATACATTTTAAGTGACTTACATTGACACAATATTATTATTTTTATTTATTTATTATGCAAACAAAATAATTCCAACCAATGATCAAAATGATCTATTTTTAAAGGAATCAAGTGAGTTAGTGCTTCAGCATATTTATCCATCACAGGCCTAAACCTGCTCAAAAACACACTTGGCAAAAGATGTTAAAGTATGATTTAATAACATATAATCTACAAATAATGTATTTGCAAAATTGTGCAGATGTCTGACCCCATCTGTTGAGTCTATAGAAGTTCTGTTAGCATAAGTTTTATTAAATAGAAGAAAAGTGATGTTAATTGATTGACCAATTGGCTCTAATCTCAGCCTGGATGCTGGTCTTCAATGGAAAGAAGAGTGAATCTTATCTGTATTGGATAACCTGCAGTTTGTTGTATTAGAGCTGCACAATATATCGAAAAAAATCTATATTGCAATATTGCTCAGAGCTCATGATATGAGCTTCAGCGTCTTGCAGTAGCTCGATTTATATAGTCTGATCCCACGCCACTCGGAAACACTTTGAAATTGTTCTTGCAGGAAAAATATCTGAAATAAAAGCAATAACAATAAAGTTTCAAAGTAAAGAAATGTAGGCTTTGTGAGTAGTTATTTTCAATAAATGTACCATTTTTATTTTATGGTACAGTAGCATTATTAAAATAAATACATAGTTTACATCAGGGGTCACCAATCTCGTTCCTGGAGGTCCGGTACCCTGCAGGGTTTACATCTGCAGGACACTGCCCCTCCAGGAACAAGTTTGGTGATCCCTGGTTTACATTAATAAATACAATTAATCACAACAAAAATTACTATTATTTTATAGAATGGCTAGTAGCAAAGGCAACAAAAAATAGTACATTTAAAAGAAAAAAAATGTACTAATGTACAATATGGCCGTAATCTTTCTGGAATGATTTAATTTGCTATTAATATTTATATTTGAAAATATTGTAGAAACATGTCTGACCTTGGTCAGTTATTTTTAAATGATTATTTTTGTTGTATGATTGAGAAGCAGTTTTTATTTATATTATTATTGTTTTGTTTTGTTGTTGATGCATGCTTTTGAAAAGCAGCAGTCGCCACTGATTTGGGTGCATAAGTGTAGATTTGTGTTTAGATAAGTATAGATTATTGTAGTTTTCTACCAATCCCAAAATATCATTGGTTTATTGTTTGAGTACTTGTAGTTTATAATCTTGCAAGTGTAGGCAATTGCAAAATCATTATTTCTTTGGTTGAGATCTAAATTAGACATTATTGATTGGTGTGCTGCTTCACAATGGAGAGCTGCGAGAGAAAACGAAATAAGGAGTGTGAAATATAGAGTGAAAGAGAGCAGTATTGTCATGCTTGGATTGCGAATCAGGAGAGTGTTCTCTCTTAGGTTGTTTATCAAATGACTGTAGATGGTTAAACACTCCCAAGTGTGCATGTGTGTCATTTCCATTTAAAGTTACTTTTACACCACCACATCATCCATCATCCGTGTAATAATTTGTTTGTTTGTTCATTTTAATAGATTTATTTTCTCATTAGATATTTTAAATATTTTACTTCTTTATTAGTCTTAAGGATTAGCCTTTATTATTTCTACTTATTTATTAATTTCAATGTAATAGAAATATTTACTTTTTATGTTTTCTTTTATTTAAATAAATGTATTTATTTATATTAATTATTTAAAGTTTTGTAAAACATCTGTTTATGAATTTATTTGTTTTGGTTATTTATTATTACTTAGTTATGCAATCTATTATTTTTTTATCGTTTAATTATGTTAATATTTCCATATTTTTCATTAATTCATGATAAATATAGTTAAAATATTTATTTTATATAAAAAATTGAGAAAGTTGAGAAAAGTTGAGAAAGCCAACATACTGGTATACTATGCTTTCCTCGAAACCAAACGTATCTCCTCCTGCACTCTCAGAAATAAAGGTACGTGAGCTGTCACTGAGTGGTACCTTTAAAAAAGGAACAAATTTGTACCTTAAAGGTCCAAATTAATACCTCAAGGGTACATACTAGTACTTAAAAAGTACAAAAGTGTTCCTCTCAAAATCTTTAGGTACTAATATATACTTTTGAGGTACCAATATGGACCCTTTAAGTACAAATGTGTACCTTTTGAGAAGGTACCACCCCAGTGACAGCTCAAGTACCTTTATTTCTGAGAGTGTAGGCCATTCATGCTACAAGACCCAACGTTGGTCAAATTGAGCCATCTGCATTCAAGATTGTTGCTATATGTTCCTCATGCCAATCAGATCTGTCAATTTTGAATAAATAAATGTTAAATATTACAATTTAATAATCCGAACATATAAAAAAATATACAAGCCCCAAATTTCATCACTTAAACTGCATTTTTTTACTGATATGGTAAGCCAGATTTGCACGCATCACTTTCATACTTATTGAGCGTTGTGTTTTCAATAAAAAATGGCAAGCCATTTTTACATTATGTTCAGTTTTTGACTGACATAGAGACATCAGGGTTGATTTATATCACTCATATTGGCAAGAGGCTTTGATGTATTATCATTAAGCTGTCCATTGTCCCCATAGCAATAAAATAGGGTAACCTAGCAACCATTTAAAAACTGCAATATCTCTACATCACTTGATCGTATAGAGACCTGGATATTGGCTCGTTTGACTTATGCTAGCAAATGAGACTTGCGCAGTAATGGGACTCGGTGTACTGCATGGTAACAGGGATAAGCCAAGTGCTAATAACGATTAGCTACATGCTATTAATGATTATCTATGCGCAATAACATATGCTAGAAATGCCTACTATGTATTAGCATTTGATCAAACATGCACACGAGCATTGCTATTTAGCAACTGCTTAGCGACCACCTAGCAATGCCATAAACATTTTAGCAATGGTCTTACAACCACTTAGCAACCGCTGTGCTTCTTGACAACTGCCATTCCCAGTCCTTGCACATTCATGTTGGCTTTCTCAAGTTCGCCATCAAACTTTCTAGTTAAGACTGCTGTTTTACGTATATAAGTCTTTTGTATGTATGTTATAATTATTACACTATTGCATCTACTATTTCCAAGGCTCAAGTTTAGCAATTGAAACAATCTTGATCTATAAGATGGATGGGGAAAAATGAACTTGGTTTGACTGACAAACCTGGAACATTTTTAGGAACCAAAATATCAGACACTTATTAGAGGTTGTTTGATTCAGCCACCCTGGACACCCCAACAAAACCAGCCCAACATCTTGACAACCAATCAGAATACCTCAGTCAGCATATAACAGTGTAATGCCATCATCGCGGTGCATTTCTGAGCAGTCAACCACTCGCATTTCCATCATAACCTGTAAAAATCTAGCCTCATCTTGTTGTTTTGATCAGTAGGGGTTATTAAAGGAGTGAAGACCAAGAGTGAAGCCCAATTACCCTATTAAATATGACATACTCTACAGCCATCTCTGCTTATACCTGACATTTTGCAGCCCACAGTGCCAGTCAATTTTCAGGACAGATGTTAGCTTGCATTTACTCCTCAGGGCAGATACCAATGTCAGTCTGGTTATGGCCACATGTCGCCTGTTTACACAAAGCCTGTCCCTTAGCAAATGGTACTGGGAACACATGACATTTTGGACTCATTGTCCGGCTGATAGAAATCGTTAGAACAGAGCTGCACTACACGTCTGCCATTAAAAGAGCTGAGCTTGGCAAATAAACACAGTGTTAGCATTGCACAATTCTACCGTATGAGCAGGAAAATGAAACATCACATATCCCACACTCTTGAAGCACTAATTATACTAATCATTGACTAATTGAAGTGAAATTTCCCAAAGCTTAAATGAATCTTCAGGGTTCAGTAGCAGCTGAACTTGACAGCATTCCAGTTTCAATTGACAGCATTTGCGGCATAATGTTGATTAGCATGCAAATTATTTCAGGTGCCAAAATTATTTAAAACTGACACATCAAGGCCTAATCTCAATTTAATTTAATACCCATATGCCTACCGCTTTCCCCTTAGCCACTGAGTGTGAAGAGGTAGGAATAAAAAAATATTACCCTAACAAATAGGACACCGCTACTATACCTGCATACGTCGTCATATGTCATTGCTAACACATAGATCACACAAGATGAGACAATGTCATCTGTGGTGCAGTAGTCATTTCAGAAGGTGCAAGAACTCAAATTTTCTTAGAAATAGGCTCATTTTAAAAGTCCCCTAGAGTTAAAAAGTTGCGTTTTACCATTTTTTTATCTATTCTGATCAGCTGATCTCCGCTTGTAATGGGAGACGGAAATGGGAAAGAAATTTCAAAAAGACTTTCAATAGTTTTCCTATATAAATGGGCCTTGTTGCTGTACCATGGCTGCAGCAGGTGCAATGATGTTACATAGCACTGTTATTATTGAATAATAGGAACCATTTTTTATTATTTTTTGTCTCTTTTTCTTTTAATCAAACAATTATTTGTATTGGTCATGTAAGGGTCATATATTAACTGAACTTCTAATGTTGTGGGTGAGTGCTGTGCATACTAATTAGCATTTTTGCAGAAGTAGATAGATGCGGGTCCAAAATTAAATTCAGCTCTGCAGAAACTTCCTGTCTGAAGAGAGGTGTTAAAACTGAACACAGAACACAGAAAGATGTATACTTTGTTGTTGGGCAGAGAATTTGTAGAAAAAGAGGAAGTATGTCGAAGGTGTGGCCAATGGAGGACTGAACAATGACTGACAAGTGACGTTACACCAAAACTCCACCTGTTAAGATTGGTTGTGTATATATATACTGGAGTCAGGAAATGTATGTTAGTTGCGAACCTCTTGAATGTAATTCTTGTATTGCATTGGGGTAATGTAACCCAGAGCTCTGTCATCGAATTATTCATTTGTATCTAATAAATTGTTACGATTTTTGGCATTGAAGAAAAACCTCTCCTGACCTTTTCTCTTGAACACGCATGGAATTGGCTGATATTCCAACATTACCTAACTACCTAGTTGGAAACTACTTTCAGGTGCTGCAGAATAAGCTAAAAGATAAGCTAAAAGTGCTCCCGCTAGGGTAGGGGAAGTTAGAACGAAAGTGTTTCAGTTTCATTCGTGACATCCCTCAATATTCTTCACTTTTATTTGTAATCACAGTCAAATTCCTATTAAACCAAATAATATTGCTCACTCACTTACTGTCCTCGGCTTGAACCATTCTTTATCAGGGGTTTCTACAGCACAAGCATCTGTCCTGGGGAAATATTGATCTTATCAGACCGTTTTAGAATAAAATAAATATTAACATTTTACCGAAACCCATACCTAACAAATCCAGAGAACTGAAAAAAAGTGGTCACTTCATTTTTTCCTAGCTGTATTTATGTAAAGATGAAAAAACATTAGCTGCGTCCCAAATGGCACACTGTACACTTTGCACTTATGCACTACCTACTTATGCATTTACACACTCAACAGCATAGTACATGTATGTAGTGTCGTCTCAAATGGAACACTAATGCTTTTTTAAAGGTTCAAACTGTTTCCCTGATGACGTCTGACGGTTATAAGAGAGGGGGTTGGGGGGGGGGGGTCGCACGCGAAGTGAAGAGCTTTGGGTTTGGTGCGCATGAGGATGGTTGCGCGTTGGGTTCGGTGCGCAAACATGCACCACGTTTCAGGCCGGACTGTACTAAAAAGCTGAGGAGCGGAGGGGGGGTGGTTGAAATTTCAGGAAAACGGGAGTGTTGGCAGGTATGCTGACAGTTGCCAAATTAGTAAAATAATATCTGCCATGGATACAACCGCATTTACCATCGGGAGGCGCTATAATCACTCTCGTTGGAGAGTACTGCTTTCACAATTCAAAATAAATAAAGTAATTCAACATCAGTGCCCCAAAAGCTTCACCCCTTACGCTATATAAGCAAAGCAGCGACCGTTAAGTGCATGAAGTGTCCAACATTCTACACTTTTTTTTTTAAATTGCTGAATAAGTACATCATCCAGATATTTAAAGTGCACTACTTACGCGATTTATACTACATAATGGTGTAGAATTAGTGCTTAAATTTGCCACGCACCTAATATTTTTGCCCTATACTTGCTAGTAATGCTAAAATATGTAAAAGGATAAGTGATCTTACTAAATTCGATTATTTTTAAACAGTTAAAGGCTTTTGTGAGAAATAGGTAAATTACCTACACATTTTAATAATAAAAAGGTAAAGCTGTAATATATTTGGCGTTACAGTGGCACAGTGGGTAGTACAATCGCCTCACAGCAAGAAGGTCGCTGGTTCAAGCCCAGGTCTAGTCAGTTGGTATTTCTGTGTGAAGTTTGTATGTTCTCCCCATGTTCACGTAGGTTTCCTCTGAATGCTCCAGTTTCCCCCACAGTCCACATGTGGTGGGTGAACTGATTAAGCTAAATTGGCCGTAGTGTGTGTGTGTGTGAATGCAAGAGTGTATGGTTGTTTCCCAGTGTTGGGTTGCAGCTGGAAGAGCATCAGCTGTGTAAAACATATGCTGGATAAGCTGGTGGTTCATTCCACAGTGGCGACCCTTAAGTTATAAAGGGACTAAGCCGCAAAGATAATGAATGAATGAATGAATGAATGAATGAACGAATGTAATATATTTTATATTTGAAAACTTTCCATATCACTGTATTACTGTATAGAACGCATATAGATGTCTTTCCGAGATGTCTAGCATCCTTTAGATGTTCTGATTGGTATTGATAATAAAAAGGAGGAAACTCCATCTGTATTTCCCAGGCAAGAAAACTGCTTGCCTTTGTCTTTTCTGTTCCTTTTCTCATCGTGTTTTTGCAGCTCTTATCAAGTAGTTTGTCTCCCCGCAGTCAGACACATCTAATAGCATGATCATTTCTGCCGCAGCTGGTTACCTAGCAACAGCTCCAGCAGTCCACACTGAAGTCAGGCACACACAGGGGCCCGAGAGGAGCCTAAATCCCCAAACAACAGAGAAATGAGTACCCGCCGCACCCAGAGCTCAGTGTCAAACCGGGGAGTTAAATGAAAGCTTGTTGCAGTTACCAGATCACCCAGTTGTCATGGAGAATCAGGTTGATCCAGACTTGTGCAGTTAACAAGGCCAAGTGTTTGTGTTTAGCCCTCGATATTGAAGATGAAGCACCGGCGGCTGAACTCTGGGCCCGTCAGTGATAGTGCAATTCAAAGGAAGCGGAGAAGGTGAATTTGTTGCTTGAGTTTTGTTTTGGCCTGTCAGTCCACCACAACTTGTTCTGCACGCACACCGCTTATCTCCCTCTCCTCGTCCTCACTCACCTTTCACTCCATTTATCACTCTGTTTTGGGAGAAGAGGGAATAAAGAGCAAATAAAATCTCCACTGCTGTGAAGCTGTTGTTTCTCTTTAAGCGCCTGAAGGGAAAGCAGCAGGGTTGAGTCAGGTTTGGAGTAGTTAAATGGCTGCTTTTTAAGGTCTTAAATGCAAAATTACTATTTTGTTGTCTAAAAATAATACAGTTGAAGTCAAAATTTTTAGCCCTCCTGTGATTTTTTTTTTCTTTCTTTGTTAAATATTTCCAGAGAACAGAAAGACATTTTCACCGTATTAGCACAAAATTATTTTGGTCTTGTGGAGAAAGTCTTATTTGTTTTGTTGTTTTATTTGTTTAATTGTTTTTATTATTGGATAGAATAAAAAAAGAATAGAATAAAAAATATATCTTTTTAAAAATCATGTTGAGGTCAATATTATTAGCCCTCTTGAGCCGTCTTTAGAACAAATGTTACAGTCACCTGCAATTTAACTACTGCAGATCACTGAAGAACTGCAAATCCGCCACACATATGAACTACAACTTCCAGCATGCACCGCACACGCACACCAGTTCCTAATTCCATTTATTACAAACTCACACAGCCAGAGGATTGTTTTGAACTAATTATTTAGACTCTAAAAGTAGCACAGACACACACACCCGTTGCTGAGTCTTGTTATCTGTGACATTATGACACGTTTTTCTTGCCTTTCCTTGCAGTGTTAGACCTTTGATTTGTTTTATTGTTTAATCCTGTCTGCTGCCTGCCTTTTGACCATCCACCTGTTTACTGTCCACGACTCTCATCTGTTTGCCCCTGCGTTGACCGTTGCTTGCCGGACCATTCTCTAGTAATAAACCCTGCATTTGGATCTGCTCTTCCTTGTCAGCGTCCCACTTCACATAACAACAAACCACTTGCCTTATTACCCAAACTTGCCTAATTAACGTAGTTAAGCCTTTAAATTAAACTTTAAGCTAAATATTAGTATCTAGAGAAATATCGGAATAAATATTATGTACTGTCATCAAAGCAAAGATAAAAGATTAATTATTAGAAATTAGTTATTAAAACTATTATGTTTAGAAATGTGTTTTAAAAAAATCTTTCGGTTAAACAGAAATTGGGGAAAGAAAAAAACGGGGGCAAATAATTTAGGAGAGCTAATTAAAAAAAAATGGGAGAAATGTCATTTGTTTAAAGAATAAAACAAACATAATATTGTTTTACTCAAACACATAATTATAAAGGTTAAATCTAATAGTCACGCCATTGGTTGTCGAGCCATTAGCTGTCAAATATGTTTTAATCATTCAGATGAATTTGTTCTGTTCAAAATACAGGTAATTTAAATGCAGCTATTGGCTATTTAAATACAAATGACAAGCTCAGAGCTAATAGGACATAGCACATAAATGTGTGTTAACCATATAGCTGATGGTCATGCAGGACACGCACTCAGGGTAATGCAGGACACCCCCCCACCCATTAACCCCTTTCGGGTTGTTAATTTCGGTAATTTTCTTGAATGGCAATTGGCATTCATCAAACTATCATTAACCAAATAGATAGATTGTTCAATTTGAGTTAATGTGCACATGTCAGATGGGCATTTCAGACACTGTGAACTTTCTGCAGAAAAAAATGCTTGAACAAAGGAACGTTTAGAAATGTGGAATGCTTATTGAATTCTTTGACTAACTTTTTATGGGCAGTTAAAATGTAAAGCAAAAAGGCATGATTTCATTGTATATTAATAGAAAAATTATAATAAATAAAATAAAAATCATTGTGACGTGACACTCATACTCTGTTTTGATTATGCACTATTTGCATGCTTTATTTTCAATGTGTTTTTTTTAACACAAATAAATTACCTAAAATTAATTAAGCAAGTCTATTGTCAACGAGTGTTAAAAATCTCTTTACGTCTGGCCGATTCACAGTAAGTGTGTGATGTTTCATCATTTAAATGATAATGAGTTTTTGTGGGAAATTTGGGTGGGCCACACATAGTCACATTTATATCATGTTACATCACACTTGTTTTCATACAGAAAAACTCCTGGCTGTATCACATGCGAGAAGCTGCAGATGGCGGCTCATTTATAGCCTTTTATCACAGCTGCTGGAATAAATGGTGGATTGTAAAAGAGAAAGAGTGATAAGGAACTTTAATTGGCTTTTGGGGTTTAAAGAACAATTTACTATGGTGAAATTCAAATGTAATGACAATTAGACTGTACAAATATTGAAATGTATTTCTCATACACACAAAATTCATGGACTCACACAATGCTGTTAAGACTAGAATAGCAATAATAATTTGCCTTGCTTGATGTGATATGAGCTAATTGGCAATTGTTGGATTTAAAGATGTTTTGAAATAGATCTTAGATTCGAAAAAAAAAATAAACCCAACTCTACCCGAGCCCGTGCACCTTGTGTCTGAGGCCAACCCTATCCAACACATTAACTGTAATTATGAGCCCGAGCCCGATTAAAACCCGACTATTTTTTAATACATGGGCCACTATAATAACAATTCTGAGTTGTTTGAACTACAGAGATTAGTTTTGATCTATCTTAATGAATAATGCAACAAGGATGAAACATGTAAACTGTATTGTTTGTTTATTCAGAATGGATAGTAACAAAAGAGGACATTGATGGCTGACTATGATCCTTTCTGCAATGGCAAGCCTGCTTCATGTGTCTGTCCATCTTAAAAGTCCTCTTTTTTTGCCGTTCATGTTAATAGATTAGAGCTTTCATACTGGCGTGATCATTTTGACGCTGGGTCTATTTTTGCTGCTGCTCATGCTCAATTAAAGTGACAGTGCCTTGATTATGACTAAATACACATTAAATGATAGTAAATTAGTCCCAATAAATGCATCTATAGGATCCCCTGATTTCTATGCACTGTTTCAGCTCTACATATGAGCTGTGCACACGCTGCTTCACCTCTGCTTGCGCGTGCGGTGTGAATGTGTGCCAGTGGAGGAGATGCTACTGCAGGAGCTAGAGCAGGGGTGTGGAGTGCTAATGCCTGCTGAGTTTAGCTGCAACTTGCTTCAACACACCTGCCTGGAAGTTTCTAGTATATATAGTAAGAGCTTGATTAGCTGGTTCAGGTGGGTTGATTAGGGTGGGAGTTAAACTCTTCAGGACACCGGCCCTCTTGGACCATGATTGGACACCTCTGAGCTAGAGCATTGGTGCCCATGACACTTGTTGTGGATTGTGCAACTATGTAGACCCACACATGTTGCTTTGGTCAACTTTGCTAAAATATTCTTATAATATTTCTAATTATGGCATGACTAATGACTAACAAAACATGAATGCTTGATCATGACCCGACCCAAAGATAGTGGCAGAAAAACTGGGCTCAGACTCATCTAAACTCACCTTTGAAATGTGTATTTTTAATCCGATGTATGATATAATCTCAACTGAATCATGAAGACAGGGCGGTACACATAGTAGCATTACCCCTTTTAAAACAACAGACAATTGTTTTTTTTTGTTGTTGTTGTATCACAGCTCTGATAGCGAGAATGGTTGAGATCAAGTGCATCAAATGTAGAGCTGTGAACCTACACTAGTCTCACGGTTCGGTTCGGTTACGATTATCATGCCATCGATTCGGTTCAATTCGATATTTCGGTGCATCACGGTGCATTGACGGTGCTTTCCATACACAGTTTTATGTTTTCTTCACAGCAGCATTTCTTGTATTAAAATGTATAAATATATTTATATTTATATACTATTTGTAATACAATTTTGTCATTTAATACAAACAGTCAGATATATAAGCTGTAACTTTAAACAAAACGAGCATTTAGCAAATAATATAAACAAATATAAATATCCAGCTCAATTTCTGATCCTTGTCTATTTCTCTTACACCCCTTTGATTGGTCACACCCTCAAAAAAAAAACGGTTGCAATTGGCTTTTGCGCGCTGCATTCTTCACAGATGAGTGATACTGATAAGCGGCAGGCGGCAGCGGCGATCTCACAGCGGATGTATGATAGACACGGTGGAGAAAACTCTGCAGACACGCAGCTCGTTTCTGTATGCAAAAGTAACGCTGTACAACAGCCGAGAAGAGAAGAAAAGCCACGCCAGCAGGTCAAATGGGCCACTGTGTTTGTGAGAGAAAGAGAGAGAGAGACAGAGCGAGAGAGAGAGAGAGAGAGAGAGAGAGAAAGAGAGAAATGGAGTAGGCTCCTTTCATTCTCTCGATATTAGTGAAATAGGGGCTAATGTTGTATATGTCAGTGAAAGACTGATCCAGCAAACACACACAGTGAAATTGTGCACAGTTTATGAGTTTTAAGTAGTTAAAGCGCTGTAAATACTCGCGATCGCCTCCCTCGCGACAGAGCGCATATGAGGTAAATGAGGTCAGTAATAACCGGTTATGATTATTACTGAACCGATACCGAATTGTCCGCGTCTGCATCGCAGTGCACCGAAGAAACGATTAATTTTGACACCCCTAATTAAATGAAAAGCAGATGAGAAGCGTTTTTAAAGGGGCAGAGCATGTCAGATAGCATTTGATAAGAAAAGTATTAGGTGATCAAAAAAGTTGTTGATCCACTTAGGTGAAAGTGACATTGCAAGCTATTAGATGTTTATAGCCTCTAAATGCTAATTTTGTCACAGTTTTGCAGCACACTATCTTATTGATATTCTTAGGACTAACATTCATTCGTTTACAGTGGTGTAAAGTAACTAATTACAAATACTCAAACTACTGTAATTGAGTAGTTTTTCTCAGAAATTGTAATTCCCTAAGTTGTTTTAAAAATGTGTAGTTTTACTCTCCCTCGAGTACATCTTTAGTACAGTATCTGTACTTTTACTCCACTACTTTCCTTCAAACTACAGCCACTACTTTATTTTGTTCTTGTCTATGGGGTTTAAAAAAATCAGTCTGTGATTCCTGTCCAATCAAACCGCACATAGAAGGTAGATCACATCATAATGAACTACCTCCCTAGACATGGACACTTTATAATTGCAGCAAACTGTTTGGAAGCATTCAAAGTGTCCAAGAAGATGTCCAAAATCTTTACATGCATTGACCCTGAGACTGTTTAAATCAGGGGTCACCAATCTCAGTCCTGGAGGGCCGGTGTCCCTGCAGGGTTTAGCTCCAACTTGCCTCAACACACCTGCCTGGGTGTTTCAGGTATACCTAGTAAGACCTTCATTAGCTTGTTCAGGTGAGTTTGATTAGGGTTAGAGCTAAAAATCTGCAGGACACCGGCCCTCCAGGAACAAGTTTGGTGACCCTGGTTTAGATGCATGTCACTGATGAGAAGATGACGGATGTTTACTGTGTGATGACCGAAATGGCCTTAAACACCCAGCAGGCACAAAATGTCAACATAACGTCAGATTTACATTGTACCGTAATGTCAGAACTTCAGGCCTTCAATGTCCACTGTTCATCCTAAAACTAACCAAATATCAACGTCTTATGATGATGACAACTAGACCACTATGACGTCTATCAGACGATGGAAACCGGAGCACCCGGACGTAAACCAGTAATCTTGTTGCTGTGAGGTGACATTGCTATCCACTGAGCTACCATACCACCCTTAAGATAACATAATTATAACATATAAAATACTTGATTTTAATTCCATGGAAACTTTATTGACTATTGGTACGTTGAGCATTTTATTGTAATCCTTTTTCCCCCCTCAGTTGGTCATATCAAAAGTGTTGTACATGTTACTGACTTGTTCCGAAGACATCCGTCAGTGAACATACTTATATGGATCAAGCTGTCAAGATTTAGAATCTTAAAGTACAGTATCCACACCAGTGCTGTGATTGACAACCCACACATTAACATTAGATTAGTCCACACTCAGGAGTCACACCTACGCTCAACCTACACAAAGACTATCATTCTGTAAATAACCGCAACAGTGACAGAGGCAAAACATACAGACTGCAGCTTTAATGAACAAAATATCAAGATACAAAAACTTTCTGCAGTAGTTTAGCAGAAGTGAGCAAATTGGAGAAAAAAAGTTCTATCAGCATATGGCCATCATGGACTTTTCTCAAAAAACGAGTTAAAATCTGGTCTCTTCAGAGATGTCTACTGTCATGTCTCCTCTGAGACGTCTCTGAAGACAAGCATGTGGCGTATTCTCAAGGGCAAAAACTGGACAGTTGATTCTCACAGGAAAAAAGTGCCTGGTGTTAATTCCTGTGGATCGCACTGCTTCTCATTTGTTAAAAACACCAGGGTGTTAATTCATTAAGCACCAAGACTGTTAATTTGCCCAGTAGCAGCTGCTGGAAAACCACAAGGTCAGAGACTGGCTTTTTAATGAGAGTCCTTGACGGTTGACACTTGTTTCAGACCTAGGTTAAAAGGTGTCACAGAAATAAAGAGAAGAAAAGAAGAGAAGAGAAGAGAAGAGAAGAGAAGAGAAGAGAAGAGAAGAGAAGAGAAGAGAAGAGAAGAGAAGAGAAGAGAAGAGAAGAGAAGAGAAGAGAAGAGAAGAGAAGAGAAGGGAAGAGAAGAGAAGAGAAGCTGCTATTTCGGGACCAAATGGTCTACCAGATGCCAAAAGGGAACAACAAATGGTACTAATATATACTCACAACGAGCTGTAATAGTGTTGGAAATCATGATCGTAATGTTTATTTCCGTGCCTAATCTCAGATGGTCAGACAGTAAATCATCCTTAAAAAATTAAAGTAACGGTTTCTGGGTAGCAGCAAGTCCAGAGACTGAGGTGAACATGGTGATTTTGTAAAGATTTGCTACAATGTGAGATATAATTAAACAGGATTAATAGACGAATATTTAGATTTTTTTTTTCCTTTTTTTCAAATTCAAATGAGTATAGCCTTGGACTTGGATATAGTATTCTGTCACAAGTGAATAGAATAGAATAGAATAGAATAGAATAGAATAGAATAGAATAGAATAGAATAGAATAGAATAGAATAGAATAGAATAGAATAGAATAGAATCTGCTTCTGATGTCATGTTTAACAGGTTCTAAGAGTAAACGCTTGATAAAACAGATTCTAAAATCAAACAACAAATAGTATAAATATATGAACACAGTGTGCTGTAATAGCATTGAAAATCTTGATCATAGACCACTAACTATTTTAGTGAAATTTAGTGAATATATAGCTCTGGATATGTTTTGTTTTTGGTTTCAGATGACAAATCCACTAGAGGGTGCTGTCTACATGTTTGTGATTCTGAAATATTTTACTTTGGGTATGTTTTAGATAAACATCTTTCTTGTACATGTCGACAAGAAGGCGGGGATTGTCACACAGATAGCCTAGACCAGGGTACCACTGACCTAAACCCATCCGATTGTGTTTTTAAAAGTAAATGTGAGATTAAAATTGGACTACGATTATGCAGTTTTAGCATTATCTCTTTTGTGGAACCGTGCTTCACCAGACTCAAACCTAAGTGCTCTACATCACAAGTACAACACTTTACAAACTGAGCTGTCAACTGACTACACCAAAACAAAAATGATGTCCATATAGAAATACAGTAGATAGGTGAGGCAAATGTTTTTGTTTACATTGACACATTTACATTTAATCATTTAGTAGACACTTTTGTCCAAAGCGACTTCCAATTGAGGAGTTATTCAGTGATTCAGCAAGAAGAGGCAATACACACAAGAAGTGCTAGTTATTTTTTGAGAGAAAGAGACAGAGGGAGAGAGAGAGAACGTGCTTCTTTAGGTGGTTTTACAGAAAGGGATTTGTTTACAAATCATAGGCATTGTTAAGTTTGTGTCATTTATTTGGTATTGTGCAAAGAACTGCGCTAAAATAATCCTTTACAAATTGATAATATGTCCCTGTAAATTTCATTAGTGTGAAAAGGAACAAAAGTAATGAGAAAAGTAAGAAAGTAAGTAATATTGCACTATAGCATTCATTTTACTTAAGTCCCTGTGAAATCAAAACCAACCATATGATTTTGTTAGCTCTCATTGCTAGTTTTGTGGTGAACAATTCATCTGTGCATTAACTGCCTGCTCCACCAAATGATTGACCATATTTGACTGTTGTAAATAATGACTGTTAAAGAATGACTGTTTTAAATAATAATTTATGCACACAGTACTGTGTAGTGCAACAAACCTAATCCTGTTGCACTACTACACTTTATTTTGGTTTTACTGTAAGAAAAAAAAAACAGAAAAACAAGAAAACATGTCAAATGAGAATCTAAAATATTTCATGGCATACTTAAAAGAATAAAGATGATTTAGTATTCAAAAATCTTTTATTTTGAATAAATTTTACAATAAATAAGTCTTATACTTCATATTTTCAGATTTTTCATAGCATATTTATTTTTTATTCAAATCTGAAAATGCTGATTTTTTTTGTTAAATTGTTTTTATATATAATTTTATAATATAATTTTATATATAATTTTTTTCTATATATTTTATACATATTTTTTTTATATATATATATATTTCCCAAATGATGTTTGACAGATTCAGAAGACTTTCACAGTATGTCTGATAATATTTTTCTTATTTAAATCTTATTTGTATTATTTCAACTAGAATAAAAGTTTTTAATTATTTAAAAACCATTTTAAGGTCAATTTTTTTTCAATAGTCTACACAACAAACTATTGTTATACAATAACTTGCCTAATTACCCTAACCGGCATAGTTTAAATGTCACTTTAAGCTGTATAGAAGTGTCTTGAAAAATATTTAGTAAACTATTATTTACTGTCATCATGGCAAAGATAAAATAAATCAGTTTTTAAAAAACAGTTATTAAAACTATTATGTTTAGAAATGTGTTAAAAAAAAATCTCCTCGTTAAACAGAAATTTCAATGGAGAAAAAATAAACAGGGGGGCTAATAATTCTGACTTCAACTGTATTGAAATTGCAATTTGGAATTGGCCGTGGCTAACATATTTAACCACGCTGCTCCAACTGTAGGTTTTGACAAACAGAAATGGTGAGCGGGAGGTGTCTGTTAGGTTGTAATAACTTTTCCCAATCTAATTTCCCGATCTTTCTAAATAAAATGACTACTTTACTACATCCGTTCAGCTTGCTGTAGCGAAAATAAGCCACGCCCACTGTTTTCTCATCTAATATTCTATTTCTCTAGGAACTGTCACAGCTTTCGGTTTATGTGGACTTTAAAACTGCAGTCAAAAATATAATTCATAAAAATGTAGACTGAAGCACAGACTTCTAATGAGCCTGTATTGCATATTCCATATGTCTGAACATAACAAAAGTATAGAATTGACAAAAATAGGATAGAATTTGTTCTTTGACATTCATGCTTGCCACCCTGTTGTCATCGCAGCAGTGTGGTCAGATGTAAGCTATTATCTGAGCGCTGAAACAGCGCACAGCGTGTTGACCCAGCAAGTGTTGAGACATCCATCACTGCAACACTCATAAATGTCGCCGACTAATTTTTCAAAAGTAGGCTGTTCCATATGCCTGTGATGGGACATGTTCTGGTGACCTCCAGTGGGAATGAGGTCTTCGAGGAAGAGCTGAAGATCAAGCATCCCATCTCAGAACTCATTCGTCACTGTGCTATATTACCACGGAGAATGAAACTGTAATATGCACTAGTGTTAAAATTGCTAGAAGTAATATCTGTCACCGTGATGGAGGAATATCAATCTAACTGCAGTCGAAATCAATGTGTGTTGTGGTATATGAAATAGCTTTTACAATATGGTCACTTTAGTTAGTTAATACAGTGACCAACAGTAACTAATAATGAGGCATTTATTTCCTAGTGTTTGAAAATTACAGGTATTACAGTATTTATTCCTCCCAGGTTAATGAAACTAAAGTCATTCATTGTTAGATCTTTTTAACTAACAGTGCATTAACTGAGGATAAGCAAACACAAATTTAGATTTTAATAATCCATTAGTAAATGTTTAACTAGGATTAATAAACTATTTTAATTTTTAATACATTTAAACCAACATTGAGAGATTGATTTGATCGACTTGTCTTTGTTGTATTTGTACCAGCTCTGTGATTGTAATCGGTAATTAAAAGGAAACCGGTAATTAAATCGGTAATTAAAAGGGAACAAAAAAATAGAATAAACATATACTTTTATATTAGACACACATCTAATGCTTGTATTTGCAGCAGCTCCACGTCAACCACTTCACGCATTGGGTTAAATTAGGCTTTACAGTCTCCTTTACTTTCATTGGATCTGTTCTGCTAAGCGAACAGAACCAACCCTGTGATGTCAGACACAGCAACATTCCAAGATGGTGGCGCCCTAGGTCTAAAATCTATAGTAAAACATGCCGTTTTCCTCTAAATCTTTACATTAATCGAGTTTGTTTAATAAATGTTCATTAAAGTGGAATCCAATGTTCAAAATAAGGTAAACTTGACTGAGTGCTTCATTTCCTCTTTAAAACGACGTTTTAGAATGAAAATGATCCGCTCTGGTGTTTCATCTAGCGTTTCTGAAAAGATCTTTATCCACACTATACTGCTGAAAAGGCACATCACATGACCACACACACACTCTGGCATGCTCTGTAGCATATGCGCATGTCTGAGCTCCAGGCAGTCAGCGGGTGCTTTGAGCACAAAACCCCAGGTAAGGGCAGGGCACGTCAGACAGTTCATCAAGAATGTATTACTGGATCGCGTCTCACTATAGTTGTTAAACTTGATATTTAATTCAACTTGTCTTTATCTGACGACACTTCTGTCTCTTGAATCTATCGGGTAACGTGTTTTGGGTGTAAAGATAAGTTAAAGTTCCCAACAAATCAAAACTAACCATGTCTGTTTTAAAAAACTCTTCTAAATCCCTGATCTTTCGGATTGAAATGCCTACCTTAATACATCCATTCAGCCTGCGGTAGAAAAAACAAGCTACGCACTCTATTTGCTCATTTAAAATTCCGTTTCTCTAGGAACTGCATCACAATACGTAAAAAAATTATGATTGTAGCTTCGTACTTTAATATATTAATTTATGTAACAACGTATACTGATTCTGCATGTTTGACTGGTTGCTTGCATTTATGTCCTATATTATATAAACTTATTGTGTGTTATACTTTTATAACGGTCATTATTGATTATTAATACTGATGTTCAGCAAAAGAGACAGGATATGCTTCATATTTTTCAATGAAAATGAAAGTAGATGGTTATGTATAGGCTCAGTTTTGTTATAAATATGCATACGGTGAAGATGACAGTCATATAAACATGCAGCTACGTGATGCCCCAACATTTTTGGTGCCTGTTAAATTTTATAAATATCAAATCAAAGTTTTGATATCAAAATGAAAGTTGACACTTCCTTATATCATGTTCTCATTTTATTGTTAAGATAGTGAAACAACATGGTGATGCGAATGACGTTATAAAGTACACTGTTCCCTTTGAAGATTCACCCGACGTGCCCTTGGGAGTTTGTTTTCCATATCAAACTTGCCAAGTCTGAACTTAAAAGGAAAGACCCCAAGAATAGGTGAATGTCTGCAGCCCTGCCTCCGTTTTCAGATGTCTTCGTTTTCCCCCATCCACACTGACACAGAGCAGCAGCGTTTTAAAACGAATTTCAGGGCTTGAAAACTCTGTGGTAGTGTGAATGGAAGGTATAACTGTAGTAAAACAAATGTGTTTTAAAACCAAAACGTAATAGTGTAAACAGTGCCTAAAAATAAAAAAAAGATTTACCAACTGAGATTGATGTAATAAATATAACAAAGCTGTTGAATGAATAAAATATACAGTCTAAACTAAAGCTGTCTGGGCTGATAGCCTTGTGGGAACTGTGTCGATACTATTGAGCTTTGAAAGTCTGAGTGTGTGTCCCAAATTTGATACCTTCTTGATCTTGTCTCCCTCTCTCCCTCCAGCTTCCCTTCCTGTCCAGCTGCTGCACTATCCTATTAAAGACAAAAAAAGACAAATAACTATTTTTTAAAGGAGAGTAAATAAATTTTAAAAAGTTTAAAAATCACTTAATTACGAAAACTTATATTGAAATGCATCAAATTATTATTTATTTAACAAAGTATTCAGTTTTGCATTGATGACTTAAATATATGGCTTTTTAAGACCTAGAATACAGTTAAGTTATTACTTTTTAATCTATCCAGACTTATTAGAAATCCTACTTTCATGAAGATGAGAGTTTTTTTTTTTAAATCAAATAACATTTACAGTGTTGATTATTAATTATACAACAGTGATTCGATGGCCCTAATGCTGTTATCACCTTGAAACGTTTTACCATACTGTATGTAATATAATAATAATAAAAATTTTAACCAGGGCTGTCAATATTGGTTAATACATGTAATTAAATCAAATTCAAATAATCTAACTCAATCTTAAATCAGTACATAAAAGGGAAAGTTCAACAAAAAATGAAAATTCTGTCATAAATTAAGTATAAATGTAAGGCATGCACCATGGTCTACAGCGATCACTCAATGAAGATGTATGATTCAGCTATAACCCTAACCATATAGTAAGTATATGTAATTAATTAACATTAAATAAAGTGTTACACCTACAGTTGTACTAACATGAATTCAGACACCTTCAAAATGTCTCTCAGTTTGTCTGCTGTAGTTTCAATAAGTGTCAAATAATATGACAAAACTCAAGGTTAAAGAGCGTCAGAACACATTCATCTTCATAATGTCAGACAGCTTTGACAGAAAGGTACAGTGTGTAATGGATTACAAACAAGCAAATATAATTCAGACAACTGTTAGGATGACAATATTTACACAACTATCAACACTACTTTGATGAGCCTCAATGACAGCCTGTATTCTCCTGGGCTCCTGCTGTCAACCAAGTTCGTGCAAACTTGAACTTCAATATTCTTCCAGACATATTGATTTAGTCCACTTTATGAAGGATTTCGGGGTATAATGTCACAGTTTACATTATTTTGAAAGACTTAACAATAAGGTTGTAATAGTTAATGCCAGGTAATGTTTTTACTAATAGTTAACAATGAACTTTACACTTGTTGCAGAATTTATTCATCTTTGTTTACATTAGTTAATGAAATTTAGTCCATGTTAACTTACTATGCTTTAATATGGATATTAATAATGCATTAGTAAGTGTTGAACTATGAGTAATAAATATTGTACAACTATATTTAGGGACCAAGCACCTACGCTGCCCTATTGGAAGTGCTCCAATTCTTCTTCTTCTTCTTCTACTCTAGAATGAATCGTGATTTTGAGGGTCTAAACATGCTCAAAAACTCACAAAACTTTGCCCATGCATCAGAAGTGGCAAAGACTTACGTTTGTTATAGGTTTTGTAAGTGGGTGTGGCAAAATAGCTCGACAGCACCACTTATGCTATTTTGATGAAGTGGCCCCTGAGATGCTTTTCACGCACACGTACAAAAATTGGCACACACATCAAACATGCTAATACCTACAAAAAAGTCTCTAGGGCTGCATTTACCCTACAGCTTTTGATGGTCAATTCTGATTTTGTGACTGTATCCGACTCTTTTGACCACCGTACACAATGACAAGATGCAATGACCCAGCAAAAAAAAAGCTGATTATAAAAGAGCACCCTTTCCTCCATTCCTGTATTTAATCTGTTTGCAGGGTTTCATTTTTTAAATCTTTTTGACAAGTTGTTTTACTATAGTTTATGTCAGACAGCCACTGCCATATCACCATGCAGCCCAAGACCGCTTACTCACTGAAGCTAAGCAGGGCTGAGCCTGGTCAGTACCTGGATGGGAGATCACATGGGAAAACTTGGTTGCTGTTTAAACTAATGTTAGTGAAGCCAGCAGGGGGCGCTCAACCTGTGGTCTGTGTGATTCCTAATGCCTCAGTAAAAGTGAAGGGGGCACTATACTGTCAGTGAGCGCCGGATGAGACGTTAACTGATGAGACATCCTGACTCTCTGTGGTCATTAAAAATCACATGGCACGTCTCGTAAAGAGTAGGGGTGTAACCCCAGTGTCCTGGCCAAAGTCCCTTAATCATCCCCATCCACCAAATTGGCTCTATCACTGTCTCTCCACTCCACCAATAGCTGGTGTGTAGTGAGCGCACTGGCGTCGTTGTCCTGTGGCTGCCGTCGTATCATCCAAGTGGATGCTGCACACTGGTGGAGGTGTGAAGAAACCCCCCCTCATGATTCATACATTCCAGAAAAATTCTCATTTGGCCATTATATATCGTTTACGTGGCAGATGTTGCACTCTCTCTCTTTCGCTCTCTCTCGCTCGCTAGCATGTTTGAATACTTGTGCTATATGACAATATAAAAGCTTTCTTTTGTTGTTCTAGTATATGAAATGTAAGGTTTGGGACTCTGCTAAAGTCTGTTCTGAAATGAAAGCATCAGTGTTGACATCATTCGCTACAGTTTTTAATCACGTGCGACTCGCATTGACAGGGGAAAATTTGATTTACTTGCTTACACTGCAGACATGAGGCCATGGATCCAATTTATATCGGATAAATTTCCACATATGAACAAGACCTGAATCTGATTCAAGTAAATCAGAATCCATGTGATTTGTTTCCTGCTTACATGGACATGACCTGAATCCGATCTGTGCGACACAAAAGAAAAAAATCTGAATTGGCTCACTTGAAGCATGCTGTGTAAATGCAGCCTTGGAGCGAAATCTCAAACCAACAGGGGGTCAGATATTTTTTACTTCTTCTGCCAAAAAAGTGACATTTTTATATTTTAATGAACTCCTCCTAGAGATTTTATCAGATCAACACCAAAATTGGGTATTGTGATCTCAAGGCCTTGGCAATGTTAAATTGCGATGATCTACAGTTTTTGTTAAAGGGCGTGTCTGTGGCGGCCTCACAAACTTTGATGTTTTGCCACGAAACAGGAAGTTGTTTTAACTCAGCCACACAATGTCTGATCTGCATGACTATTCACATTTTCCATGAGATTCCTCTTCTGAAGACAACTACAATCCGATAATGAGTAATTCATAGCGCCACCTGCTGACAGATGAAAGTTTGGCAAAAATCTGTGATTTTTCTCAGGTTTTTTATATTTATCAGCTTAAATTATTGTTGTCCGCTGTTCTGTCATACTAAGGCCACCAGGCAGCGGTGAGCCTGGGTGTGAGGTCACTTTCTTCACTGCTTGCAGCATTAACCTTTATTCTGCTATCCTCACATAAATGTAGCATAGTGTCCTGCATCCACGTATAATATTATCAAAAATTATATCCAAGTGTCAAAGTCCTTTTTGATTTGACTTTATGCCCATATCTATGACTTTTCACAGTCACAACACGTTATGGGAAATTTAAAACAGCCGCCCAACACACAAGAAGCAACTAATTTCTGTTGAAATGCTGCCACAAGAACCATATTTTTCAAGAGCCGGGGTTGTTTGTTTACAGTGACATGAGAGAGAGCAAATAATGACAGAATGTTCAATTTGGAGTGAACTAATCCCTTCATTTGTAACAATATGCGCTGTAAAGATCAGTGGGACATCGATTACATCTTTGCTTTCTTAGTCACAGTACTTGGCATCATAATGACAGCGGATTACGGCTCCCTGGGCACATCTTGCACCGTTCTCTTGAATTGTCCTCGTTGTGGTTTCAGGTCTCTGAATCCTCTAAAGCAGCATATGTAGCCAGCGTTGCATGGCTAAATGTCGTTGGCGCGCTTAAAAATCGATCTGTAATGCGTATCTCTCAACATTGGCCCACCTTGTTGCGAGTCTTGTGTGCTGTAACCATAGCAGAATGCGGATGGGTCATTCTCCATCTGCTAAAACCCAACAGGACACTCTTTACACCTGCATGGCATTGTTACGAGACAGCGATAGGGATGTAAAAATGAAGGGTAGCTCTTTGAACAAATGTTGAATGTTTCGACGGTGTTAGTGTGTACGCTGAACATCGCCAGTTAGTGTTTGCAACAGCTGCAGTTTGAATGTGAATACAGGCTCTTGGAAGCTCGCTTGTCTTTTCCTCTGAGGCCAAACTGTGCAGTGATTCCTGACTGCAGACAATCAGGCTGGAGAGAGAGACAGCCACGCAATACAGATCAGCCAATCAATGAGGCAAATTCTCCTAAACCTTTGTGTCCTGTATTCATTATCATTCATTTGCAGCCGCTGGACTGGCATCGGTACATCAGAACAGCAATTCTTCATCATGGAGCCTGCTGTTCTTGCTATTGCTGAGTAGACACTGCCCCCTGGTGCTGGCAATCGGCACATATCTCTGCAGCAACAGATTCCACTGAACAGACTGGGACCGTTCGGAGTTATTTATAGGGTGTTACACAGATCTCAGTGGCTCAATTAATGTGTAAGAATGAAACAGGCTGATATTAAATTTCCATCCATAACACAGTCCATTTCTGTAATGCGACACACAATAAAATTGTGCATAATCGTGCATATATTTAGGCCAGTAGTAAATGTCCAGGCGTGGAGTGCAGCACTTCAGTTATCTAATGAAGCTTGATATTTGTCTTACTTTAGCAGACTTGAAGCAGGGAAGCTATTTCTGAGCAAATAGATGATTTTTCTGTTAAGGGATGTTTTCTGTCTCCTGTTATTTTGTAGAAAAGTACTTCTGATTTAGATGGTAGGGTATAATCGATTTTTCTATTTAATTACTTTTTTCCATTCTTTTTAGTGCTTCTGGATTTGAGCTCTGCTTTCATTTTTGTGGACAATTGGATTGTCTTATCTTGTCAAGTTTGAATTAGAAGCACTGTTTCAAATTTGTATTTAAAAAATCTTTCATAAAGATATGGAACTTTTTCTGTTAGTCGTGGCAAGAATTTCATTCGGGCTCAGTTTTGGTGCTGATGCTATTCTTATACATATGTATTACACATACATATTATATATGTATTATATCTTATATTTTCTACCTATTAGGTCAATTTAAAATCTGATGTGTCATATCACTGCTAAGCACACTATTCTGCACACCAATAAAGTGAAATTATAATTCAACTAAAAAGGGACTTGCAGTCTGTCTTCATTAACTAAAATTAGAGATGCTATGCACCTAAACTGAAATTATCATCTTCATACAAAAAAAAAGCATTACAGATAGGACTTGAATGAATGAATAAATAAATAAATAAATAAAATCTGGAATTAGAATTTGTCCTTAAATGTCTTTTTGTTTTACATTTGTAATGTTTACAAGTACACTATCTGACAAACGTTGTGAGAGCAACAAATAACAACTTAGTAGATCATTTAGAGATGTCAAAATGTAGATTTTTCTGATGAGTCATCTGTTGAACTGCATCTCAATCATCACAAATACTGCAGAAGACCCAGCATTGAACCAAGATTTTCATTGAAATCAGTCAAGTTTGGTGAAGGAAAAATCATGGTTTGGGGTTACATTCAGTATGGGGACATGAGAGAGATCTGCAGAGTGGATGGCAACATCAACAGCCTGAGGTATCAAGACATTTTGTGCTGCCCATCACATTACAAACGAGGAGAGGGCAAATTCTTTAGCAGGATAGCGCTCCTTATGCTTCAGCTTCCACATCAAAGTTCCTAAAAGCAAAAAAAGGTCAAGGTGCTCCAGGACTGGCCAGCCCAGTCACCAGACATGAACATTATTGAGCATATCTGGGGTAAGGTGAAGGAGGAGGCATTGAAAATGAATCAAAAGAATCTTGATGAACTCTGGTAGTCCTGCAAGAACGCTTTCTTTGCCATTCCAGATGACTTTATTAATAAGTTATTTGAGTCATTGCAGAGATGTATGGATGCAGTTGTCCAAGCTCATGGGAGTCATACACAGTATTATTTCCTTTTTCACAGCACCATGACTTTATATGCTATTTTGTACATTATTTCTGTTAAGTGACAATACTTTTGTCTAAGCAAAGTCAAAGCTTACTGTCCTAATTAAATAATTAAAAATAAAGGCATAATCATATTTTATTTTGCTAAAATAAGTGTAACCTAGAGGTCTTTGCTTTTCATATAAGCCACTTCTGATACCAACTGATCAACTAGAAGTCATGTTATTATTTGTTGTTCCTAAAACTTGGAAAAGCGACAAGACTTTTGTCAGGTAGTGTGGCGTTTTAAAATCATTATTTTATTTAAAATCAAGTTAGTGTTTTAAAATCATTAAAATACATGTTTGAACATTTACACCAATCTTTTTTTTCAATTAAAGAATATATTTTTATATTAGTACAATACATCATATATTATTTATTAGAGCCTCGCTAAGAACAGTTGATGCAGCCCTGAAAGTTTGCTGACGTCTTTAATTCTCTGATTAGGAATTATTTTATAATATTTAATAATCAGAAACAAAACTATTTCTTCATTACTTACATAATGTAACTGCTTTTGTTAAGTTCCAAATGTCAAAAATATTTACACACAGTATCAGAAATCCAGTTTAGATCCCATATCCAGTCAAAATCCTCTTAAGGATCAGTTTTTACCTAAAATATGCTGCTTTGAATTCTTTTTTGTTTTTAATCCAGGATAAATGTTGTGACAGACAGTCTGAAAAGCATCTCCAACTCCAGAATCCTACATGTATGTATTTTGTTGCTGTGTGCAGGATCTTGGAGCTTCAGCAGAATGGAGACATGGACATCCTGAAGCTAAAGTGGTGGCCGAGGGACAGTCCGTGTGACCTGTACTCTCCTGTGGGCACTCGGAAAAGTGGCAGCGCCCTGGACATCCACAGTTTTGCAGGAGTCTTCTTTGTACTAGCGGCCGGTGTGGTTTTGTCCTGTCTCATTGCCACAGTGGAGACCTGGTGGACACGAAGAAAGGGCTCCAGAGTCCCATCGAAGGAGGTGAGAGTCGATCATAAACCTCTGTCATAAACACAATAGTGGCACACGATTCAATACAATAACTATAGAGATTTTCCAGGTGCCAGAGAACAGATGGAATTCCACATCAGTCTTAAAATCCCTCTTCATGCTGGACACTGAAAAATATAACCGCATAAATGGGTGGTATGACGGACTCTTGAACTTATAACTTCTGATTTAGGCAGATATTTCAATTAAAATCAAAAGATAAAGAATGTAAATTAAGATTACATATGAATGTAAATATTAATTACGTTGTAATAATTAATTACGAATACTAACTACTGGATAATGCCACTGATAATAACCACATGCTATATCAGATGATCTAATGATAAATTATAATAATAATAATCTCATTTTTATATTATATTTATTAATTGAAACTAAGTGGCTGCAAATAAAAGTATAACAATTATAAATTATTAAAAAGATAATTGTCACATTTAAAGTTGTAAAACTGGATTTGCACAAATCATTTTATAATACTGCAATGCTGCAGTGTTACTCAGCAACCATAATCATTGTTTTCTTAGCATAACAGACAAACTATAAAGGGTTTACCCAAAGTCAACATTACTTGCCCTTATGTTTATCCAAATCTATATGAGATTGTTTCTTCTATCGAACGCAAAAGAAGATGTTTTGAAGAATGTTGCCAACCAAACAGTTCACAGTACACATGGACTTCCATAGTACAGCAGGGGAAAAAGTAAATAATTGCAGCTAACTTTCTGGTCACCAATATTTTTCAAAATAGCTCAACAGAAGTTCAACAAAATATATTTTGAACTTAATTATAAACTAACAATATTCCTCTAGATTTGTTGAAGATGTTTCATTTTAAATGCTGTTTCTTAGTCACTATCAACTGTAAATAAACATAAAAATGTGCAATGACAGCCACACTGACAACAAACAGAAAAGCAGAATCTCCAACAGTCATGGATGTCATACCACCCAGCAGTAAAAGTACATTTAGTACATTAAGAACAACAAAAAAAGTTCTTCAAATGAAAAATATTCCACTGTACAAACAGCAGACAAAGCAGTTTTTTTTCTGATAATGCACATAAACAAACGAACCTACCCATAAAGAACACAGTGTTGTTCAATTGCCTGCCAAACACATTAATAAATAGATGAAATAAATAAATAAGTAAGCCGATGCTAGAAAATATTTATATCCTGATAAAAGCTAGATAGATCTAGGCAATTATGTAAAGACAAGGCTCTAATTTCCCCTAAAGGGATAATTCACTCAAAAATGTAAATTCTCAATTACTCAATCTAAGCATATTCCAAATCTTCTGTTGAACACTAAGGCAGATTTACTGAATAATGTTGGAAAAACAGCCAATAACTTCAAATTAGTTTTTTATTATTTATTTATGTAATTTACTAAATGTTACTATCACTGAAAATGCACAAAAGCACGCACACCACTCTAAATGGGTGCTCACACAAAAAAAAAAAATCCTGGTTGCCTTAAATTTTTAAGCTAAATCAAATCCTTATGAGTCCATTGAAGTTATGTTAAACTGACTTAAAACAGCTTGTATGACTTATAAAATTAAGTTAGAACATGATTAGCTTAGATAAATAAGTTACAATGAATTAAAAACATATGCTGTCATGACAAATGGTTCATATAATTGTTTACAGTGCAGCGATACACCCAAAAGTGCAAAAATAAATAAGGCAGCAACACCAAAGCTCCAAAAATGTATTCAATTTAAAAGGCTAACATAAAGTGAGTAATGTTTCAAGCACACCTTGAAACATTCCACACTTTGTGCTAGCCTTTTTAATTCAATAAATTGGTATTTTTGAAGCTTTGGTGTTGCTGAATATGTGGATGAGTTAAATTGAAACGTTTTGGGTAGGTGGGATTATTAATGGTTAGTGCCAATCAAAGCTGCATCTATTAAAAAAAATACAAAAAATACAGACTATAATTTAATAAATAATAAAAGTTTTAAATATATATTTTAAATGTCATTTTGGAGGGTTTAATAAAGGTACACTATTTGTACTGAATAAACACAGTGATAATTTAGTATTGATTATTCCTACTATGGATGCATTTATGGCTGTTTTTCTCCAACATTCTACAGAATATCTTGGGTGTTTTTTTTTTTTTTTCAACTGACGAAAGAAATTCAGAGAAAGTTTTAAAACACTAAAGTGCATGTAAACAATGAGGAGTTTTTTATTTCTGCGTGAACTATCCCTTTATTATGTGAACAACTGTCTAGACCAAAGATGCCCAAACTAGGGCATGCGGGTCACAGTTGGCCCATGGTAAGCTTTAATTTGGCCCACCATCCCCTCTGAGAAGAGAGTGAGAATGATGGGAAGGGTCGGAGCGAATGCCTTTAACTAAGATAATAATTTCTAACTTAACGTAACGTTGGTTTGTTTTATTGCTAAGAAAAGCAAACTGAAATCAAATGATTCAATTACAGGTTTGTAAATGAATTAGATTTTTTGTAGAAATACAAAAATACTGTCACTTGACGGATAGAGGAAAATGCAGAAGACATCAGCATGCAAATCAAGGCAAAAACAGGAGCAGCTTGCCAAGTGTAACCTCATTCTGTTATAAATGAGATTGTTTTTAACTGTAATAAGTTCGTTATAATATTAAAAAATATATAAACTGTGTTAGATAAAATAAAATAAAGCAATGTTTTCTAGTTAGTTTACATATTAAATAAATTAGGAAATTACCCATGGCAAATTTAATGGAATAGAGTTTGGTATATTTACCCCACCACACACAATCAAGTTTGGTTTTTGGCCCTTCATAAGACAAAGTTTGGGCACCCCTGGTCTAGACTAATGTGTTTGCACATATTGTTTTTCCTGTTCAAACAACTGTTGGGCAGTGGCTCTTTTGCATAAAGGTAGCCCTAATTAACAAATTGCTTGCATTTCACATGACAACACCCGTAAAAGTGACATTCATACGTCTGTGACTGAACCAGTGTGATGTTGCTTTTTGATGTAATGAGTTTATAGCATTGTTCTCTTATCTGCAGCTGTCATATTGTGGGTGTTTCTTCTCCTGAAAAAACCCATCCCCATCTCCCTCATTTCTCCAATCGAGTTCCATCACAAACCCCAACATACACACCTTGACCCTCTTCGCTCCGTCTCATCAGACTCTCCACGGGCCAAAAAACATCACATTTCATCTCCAGCGTTCCACCTGAAAAACAAACTGCGTAGGGCTTTTGATCAGCGGTCAGGGGCTTATTCTTGTCTTCCGTCCTCCTGCCATGAAGCAGCTTTTATGTGTTCATGACCCCACAGAGAGAGACAGAGAGACGGAGAGCGGCTGTCCTTCATCCTCACTCCTCTGAAGGCCACTGTCCACTTCACTGCTCACTAGCAGGGCCAAATTACTCTTGATGCATTTCTTTTGCACTAGTTTGAGTCCTGGTAGCTAAGTAGAATTCAAAATTGTGTTTTGTTTCATTGTAGAATTATATAAATAGAAGGTTTAAGATAGACGAATAGTTGATTTGACATATTTGTACATATGAACAAGGTCCAAATTAACACTGAATTAAAAATGGCTTGGAACTTTATTGGGACACCATGAGGTGTAAATTGAATTGTGATAATAATCTTTTTTTAATCAAAAGTTACTATCAATCAAAAGATTGGAGTAGATGGAGGTATCCATGGTTTGTATTTATTTCAAACTAGCATACTATAAAACAAATTATTAATTTCAATGTGAGTGTGTATGGGTGTTTCCCAGTACTGGGTTGCAGCTGGAAGGGCATCCGCTGCAAAAAAAAAAAACATATGCTGTGGCGACCTCTGAAATAGAGACTAAACCGAAGGAAAATAATTTAATGAAAAATTTGAATGCAGAATCTATTCTAATATACTTTCAAATATGATGTTTTAAATGGCTTAACAATGGTATGCTATTTTTACTGAATTAACACAATGTTGTTTTAAGAACTTTGTGTGTTAAACTAAATATTTGAATGGCTTTATTTTAACATTTTCATATTGGTTATTAAATAATAAATTCCAGAATGATTAAGTTTATTCCAGTCGATACTATACGCAAAACTTCAACATATATAAAAGTATAGGCATATAGAGATTAAAAAAACTAATTATGAAAGTTCAATGTGCAAATAATTACATTTTAGCAATGAATCAGTGAAGAAATAATCATTTGTTTTTATAATTAGATGTGCAATTTATGTTTGCATACTTTTTAAATTAGAATTTGGATTACAATCTCTAAAAATAAACCACAAATATCAATTAGCTTAGATTTTTTTACCTTACACTGTAAAACCCAACAATCAACTTTATCAAATGAAATGAGTATAGTTAACTCAAAAAGTTCACAGTACTCATTTAGATTAGTTTTGAACTCAAATGGTTTGTGGCAATTGGTTTCCTCAAACGGTTTGGGTTGCCTTAACTGATTGGATGTTACAGTAATCAGTTTGTTTGAGTTCTCTTCATTTGATGGGTTTTACTGTGTTCAAATTGCTTTGTTTACTCAAATGGATTAAGTTCACTGTACTCAATAGGATTAGCTTTTGAACTTAAATGGTTTGTTGCAACGGATTCTTTAAATGGTTTGAGTTACCTTAACTTTTTTGATTTTACAGTGTATAGAAATTGTACTATATATCATTTATAATGATCTAATGTTACATTATTAAAAATATGTCATTTATATACACTGAAAAAATGATTTCTGCAAAATTGTTGCAAACAATTAGTATGGGTTGAATTAAAACCAATTAAATTTAGTAATGTTCAACTTTGTTTAAATGCACGTGTTTATAACCACTTAACATAAAAAGAAATTGTTAATCTAAGGAATCCTTTTTGAAGCATTTTTCAGTGTAAAGACAGAGAATGAATATTAATATTTTTGCAGAAACTGTAAGCGAACATACTTTAATCAACTAAGTTCAAAAGAACATTATTTGAAACATTTGAATTAAAATCTTTTGTAACTTTATACAGCTGTGGACAAAATGAAGATTAAATGGAGTTATTTTCTGTTTTCTGGCTTTGTTCTTAATATAGCTGTGTTATTTGATTAAATACTGATAACATGTTTTTTTTTTTTACAACAAATGTCTTTACTGTCACTTTTGAGTTTTTATTACAGTTAAAGCACCTTAAATGAAACTATTAATTAACACATATACAGATCTCAAACTTCTCAAACACTAATATATATGTATTATATAACTTTTGTTAAGAAAAATAATGCACCACAACGCATTGCATTTTGTCACTAATATGCTTTTTTAAAATGCTTTTAAAAAACAAAATGGTAAATCTTCAGTAAATATTATTTGGCAGTAATTTGACCCCCATTGTCCTATGTTCCAGAGTGTTAATGTTGGACCTTGTGCTGTATATATAAGCATGTGTAGTTGTAGCTGATGTAGTGGTTTAGTGACTCTCTCTTAAGTAGGCTGGACTCTCTGGCAGTCTCTTTCTGGCCCAGTGGTTGGATCATGCTGAGACGGCCTCATTCCTCGAAGCACTCTTCCAGACGGCTCATCACAGTATAAGCACAAATATTCACACAGACACATTTTAACATGCACGGTACACTGAGCGAGAAGGGTTCAAGCCAAAAATGGACAGGCAAGGAAAATGCAAAAAAAAAAAAAAAATTGCCGCATTACACATTCATGTCACTGATGGTTTTGGTTTCATAGTTAAAACCCTTTAGTTTGTAGCAGAATTTATTTAACTTTTTTACTGCATAAAAAAGAGATAAAGATAAAAAAGTAATTTTTTTTTCTTAATAATAAATTACTGCTACTATTTAAAAAAAAACGTTATTTTGCTTTGAGTATAAAAAATAGTTATATTTAGACAGATTTATATCACATAAAACACTTTAATTAAGTTTATTTTTCTTCCCTGATTAGAAAATAGAGGTGTTGTTATAAACATGAATTAGAAAATTCATAGAAATGTACCTAAAATGAAATGTGACCCTGGACCACAAAACCAATTTTATTTTGTGTGGGTTTATTGTTTTGTAATTACCAAAAATACATTGTATCGATGAAAATTATAGATATTTTTGCCAAACATTAAAAAAAAGTAATGAGTAAAGTTCATATTCCATGAAAATATTTAGTAAATATCCTACTTTACATATAGCAAAACTCGTTTTTACGAGTTCCGCTGAACTGTCTTTCCATTATAAAATTGCTACAGTACCAGGTCTGATTTCTTTAAAAATCAGTGATTTACAATGTCTGATAGATATACAATATAAATTGCGTGTCAAACCAGACAAGAAGCACTTTAGTGAATTTAGTTTTCCCTCACTATATTTTTAAAATATGACATTTTATTTTAACCCAGTATTTTCAATGGAGTTTTTTGCACTTGCCTGTTGATCCTGATGCCGTTAGCGGTTACACGGTCTTTCGTATCGTTTTACGCTTGACTAACTAAATAAATGCTCAAGTATATTTAACTGAATAATTACATCACAACATTGATGCTGTAAAAGAAACCTTATAAAATTGAAAAGGTAATACTTTACAATAAGGTTCATTAGTTAATGCATTTACTAAAATGAACTAATCATGAACAACACTTGTACAGTATTTATTAATCATAATTGAACATTTACTAATGCATTATTAACATCCAAGTCCATGCTTGTTAACATTAGTTAATGCACTGTGAGTTAACATGAACTAATAATGAACTACTGTATATTCATTAACTAACGTTAACTAACATGAAAAATACAGTAGTAAATGTATTGTTCATTGTTTGTTCATGTTGGTAAATGCATTAATTAACATTAACTAATTGTAATATGTGACCATTGAAAATAGTCACATTGAGCTTTCAACAGAAGTTTATTGTTGGCTGAAAAACACTAGCTGTGCATATGACTGGTTTTGTGGTCCAGGGTCCATATATATATATATTCATGTCATTAAATTCTATATGAATTAAATTCATGTCATATAATTCTATATTATTAGCTAAGAATACAGTAAAACAATATGAATCTTGGCAGTTTTTAACAAAATGACATAATTATATATATATATTTATTTATAATATTATTTTTAAATTAGAAGTTAATGATGTTTGTTTTATTTAATTCTCAAACAAGGCTAAAATTCTGATTAAGATGATTTTTTGCAGATTTTGTTAATGTCATCATTGTACTTAAAGTCATTTTGGCACGTACATCCTAACCATTCCTCCATCTTTCAGCATGATGAAACTTTCTCTTTGGTGTGTCCGAGTGTCTGTCTTTAATTCTCCCTGACTGCTTCCTCTTTTCCTTGTGATATTTCTTGACACCTGCCTAACAGGAGTGAACTGTGAATCAGAACTATAGACTGACTTTGTGCTTGTGTCTCTGTGTCTGAAACACACACACACACACACACACACACACACATTGCATATGCCATGGTGTTAGTTTGTCCCTGTTTCCTCTGTTTCTCTGATCGTTATGCTCCTTCAGTGGTGCCTCAAAATGATTGGATATGACAAGTCATCAAAACAACTTCCACCTCATTTTGAATTACAAAACCTATACTTTCAAACCCTATAACCTTACAAAACCTAAATACTTTCATAGCGCACCACTTGCCAATCCAGAGCATACGTGCAGGCGGTTCAGAGAACCCGAGGGGTTTTGCTGTGCAGAAAGCCATTTCACTTGCTAAGCTTTGTGTCTTAATCATTCCTGAAAAAAGCAAATGATGAAACGTTTTTCACTTCAGATGTCTGCTGTGTCATTGATATATTGTTGCTGTCTGGAGTCCTGCGGCCACAGTATGAGATCTGCATTCAGATAGATGACTGTTTTCCAGTCTACAAAGAAAAAAAAATAGACATATCTTTAATTCTCAACAAAAAAAATGCATTTATATGATGTTCACAGTGGCTACTGAACATTTGACAGTCAGACCTCAGCATAATTAATAAAGGCCGCCGAACGCCAAACAGCGTGTCAGTCATTACTCTGAAAATGTTTGTATGTTTTTCAGAAAACACCAACAACAAAAAATCATGTTACTCTGCTGTTAAAGCCTGAAACAACTTTTATTTTGTCGATTTTGTTTTATAGATAAGTACTCTGTGTTGAGGGGTTAAAGCGGGCGTGGGAGAGAAATGCAAAATGCCATTTTTATCATCTCACACTTCCAGGTATCTGGCTCCTTGGACATAAAAGAAAAGAAAAAAAAAGAAAAAAAAAGAAAAACAACAACGTCTGTGTGTGCTGACTGTTTGTTTGTTGTCTTTTTCTACTCATTCCCCCACCTCTCTTGAAAACAATCTCTTCCCCATCCTGTCATATGCCTGCCTCATGTGTTGGGTCATCCTTTTGTATTTCCACAAACTCGCTCACAACACACACAGACACAAGCAGACGGACCGTCTGTGAGGCAAGACGAGCCATGTCATGAGCCGCAGACTGACATCATGCTCACACTCAGGCCGTCCTCCAATCACCTGTCACCTGCATGCTGCGCCACACCCCTCGACTCCAAGCTGAGACACACGTTCCCTATCCCGCAGCGAACTGTCTTCTGCCAGCACTGAGCTACACTCTTTCCACACTTCTCCAAGCCTCGAGCCCACGTAGGTTATGAAATCGGCCCCCGGCGGCGAATGCGCTACGATATGTTTTTGTACGAGCTTACGCAATCAAGCATTTACTGCTGAAAGAGAATCCACCCGGGGAGTTACGAGGAAGGTCGTTACCATTCATTTCCAAAAACCTTGAGATTTACGCTGAAATCTTTGCTTGGAAATGCAATAATGTGGGCGCTTTTTGATACCAGTCTTTTTTTTCTAGCCCACTGAGATCTATCTCTTAGTGCCAGGCCGCATGGAGACTAGACAAATTTGGCTGAGAGAATGCAGAAAGGGGATTCTGCAAACCTGACAGGCAGTTAATTTGAGCTGCAGCTTTGGAAGGGAGCAGCCCATACTCAAGACGTTTGCCCTGCAAGCTGGCGTTCGCAAAACTTCAATATTTATATTGGTGCTGCACAGCCAGACTAAAGTGCCTAATTTACTGTTTGTTCCCTGTGCAGCCATTTAACTGTAGAATGTTGCTTAGAGTAGGTATTAATCAGGAGGCCTGGAACTAGAAAAGTCTTAATTAGTAAAATAATAAACTAATTTTAGCAGGTAGAAGGTTGTTTAAATCAGTGGTTTTCAATCTAAGGGCCTGGACGAGAATGTTTTGATGGATAAATATAAAACTAATTGTAACGCGACCATCATTCTCATTTCTCTCCATTAAAACTGATAAAATATTGTGCCGAATCATAACATAAAATGTGTAAATGAAATATATTATTAATAATCAGCTACCCACTAGAGGGCCTCAGCAGACTTCTAATGGAGCATACAACACCATAGGTAAAATGTTAGATATTTTACTTTGCGTGTGTGTGTATATATACACAGTACCTAAAATATGTGTTGTATTCTGCAACAAATTAAATAATAGTAAATAATTTTCACATTTTAAATAATATTTTCATAATATAATATAATTTGTCCTGTAAACTAGCTTCATATAATAAAAAGAAAATGGTATCTTTATTTCAAAGGAGGTACAAAATTATTGTTTCAAATAGAGGCCCTTTAAATGTTCACTGTATTTAAATGCAGTTTATTTTTGTCTGACTGAAATTGTACTAGTCAGGCTTTAGTGAAGTCAGAATAAGAGACCTAAATTATGTGCCTGTACAGTAGATCTTCAAGTTGTAGGTCTGCATTTTTGCATTTTGCACAAACATCAAAAGACAAAGTTGACGTGCATGCACTGTGAAAAAAAAAAGTTTGTATTTTTTTTTAATTCTGTAAAATAACAGACATTAAATTACATAAATTTCCTTACATTTAAATTTCCGGTAAATTTCCTTCATTTAACGTCTGTTATTTTACAGTAAATTTCTGTAATTATAGGCCTTTTTTATGTTTTTTTTTTCAGCACCCCAGCTGCTGGAAAAATATAAAATAAATAACAGATTTTTTTACAGTGTATGTTTTTAATCTTTCAGGTACTTGATAACACAGAGATGTTGTAGCTCCTTTATAACTTGCATGAACAATTGAAAACTTGCAAGACTGAGAACCACTGGTTTAAAGATTTGAAAGTAGCGCTTTATCCATATACATGAATCACACCTTGTCTCATAAAAAATAATAATAATAATAATAAAAATTTATTATTCAAAGCACATCAGCGCATTTTGGAAAACACAAGATCCCTGGTTAGCTCAACAACACAAATCAAAGAACAGCCTTCCCACAATCCCGTTTCCTTCACTCCTATGTCCTTTTTAACACCACCTTCCACCAATGTGGTGGTAGGACGGGTACCTATGAACTGCTCCTTGATCTCCTGTCCCCACCAACCCAACCAGGTTCCCCATTGCCCCTTTTTACTCAGGGCCACGCTGCCTGCCACTGGTGGCTGGAATCAACAAAGTGCTTTAAGCTGGTCCAAAACAGAGGCTTTTTTATCACGGCAACAATGTCAGCCCACCTCACCTCGTGAGTTTGTTTATTTTTGTGTTTGTTTGTTTGTTTGTTTGTTTTGAACAATCTATCTTTTTTAGTTTTACACTTATACACTTTCTGACAAAATGTGCAAAATATTTACCTGTAGGAAACCAAAGATGTCCACTTAAGGCAGGGGTGTTCATACCAGTCCTGGAGGGGCACTGTTCAACCTCAACGCACCTTACTGAAAGTTTTGAGTTTGCCTAGTAAGAACTTGATTAGCCATGTTCGGGTGTGCTTAAATAGGGTAGGAGCTAAAATATGAAGCACAGTGACACTCCTGGAGCAGGATTCAACACCCCTGCTTTAAGGGTACTGTCCCAGTAATAAGCTGTTTTACCACTAAAGTCACTTTTCTTGCATATTTTGTTCTGAGGGTGTAGTAGTGCAGGTGCTCTCAACTCTGGCCCCTGAGGTCCACTTTCATGTAGAGTCTAGTGCTGCTCCTGGAAAACAGGTTTCTTGCAGGCTTTAGATCCAATTAGAGCCTGTTTGTAGTAGATGATTGTAGTAAGAGTGTCAATGTTTGTTGTTTGTAGATGTTTGTAGTAAGTGTGAAGACCTTGGTCAGCTTTTTCAGGTGTCTTTAGTAAGAGCTAAACTCTGCAGGACAGTGGACCTCAAGGACCAGAATAGAGTACTCCTAGTCTACTAGATTAAATTGTGCAGGAATGTCCAATCTTGCTCATGGAGGGCAGATGCCCTGCAGAATTTAGAATCAACCAGCATCTGCAAGTCTCATGTGAGTCTAAAGATCTTGGTTTCTGCAGGACAAAGGTCCTCCAAGAACAAGTTTGGACATCCCTGAACTACAGTTTTGTCAGAACCGTGGTTTCAGATGGATTGAAAGTGGACAGGCTTTGTAGACTGTATTTCCAAAACTCCATGTGTCACACTACATCGATGTTGTTATTAGTCCAAGAACAGTACTAGTTAAGACTGATGTATTTTCATTGCCATAGCTCAGTATGTTTCCCTTTTTGTACCTCTCCCCTCTTTTTCTGTCTTGCTAACTACGCAAATGCTAAAACCTCATCGGACCTGCTAAATCTCCATCAATTCCCACCCTCAACAATTATTTTTCTTTACCTCGAACTGCATCCAAACTTTCCTCCCATGTTATTTGTTCAACAACTCCCTCCATTCCTTTACCTGCATTTCCTCCCACACCACACACACATCCATTTCCCTGTTAACCACCTCACGCTGTCCCGCTTCACTAACCCATCCTGCTCTGTATCTGCTCTTACGATTACACACCCCTGCTCTTCACTTTACACCTCTTTTCTCCTCTGATCCTGTAACAACCTCCGCTCCTCCTCCTGTTCTTCTCTCCTTCCTTATTTCCCCCACTCCACTTTCCTCCTCCTGTTCTCCCTTCCTTTAGGACGATAAGGAGATCGACCTGGAGCACCTTCATCACCGGGTTAACAGCTTGTGCACGGAGGACGAGAGCCCCCACAAACAGTTCTCCACCTCCTCCATCGACCTGACGCCCCTGGACATGGATTCCCTCCCGGCTGCCCGTCAGGCCCTCGAGCAGATCAGCGACTTCCGCAACACACACATCACCACCACCACCTTCATACCCGAGCAGATCCAGACTCTCAGCCGGAGCCTGTCAGCCAAAGCGGCAGCTGGCTTCGCCTTCGGGGCCGTGCAGGACCACCGGACTGGGGGGCCCTTTCGGCAGAGAGCCCCCAACGGCGGCTTCTTTCGCAGCCCTGTCAAGACAATGTCTAGCATCCCGTATCAGCCCACCCCGGCCCCCAACTTTAGCTATGGCAACGACCCGGACAGGGGCACTTCCATATAGATTGCAGAGATTCCTGGGTCTGCAAGTCGGAAACAAAAAAGAGATCTATGTAAATACAAATGTTCCTTTTCGATTGTCGTTTTCTCATGGCTTTCGCTCTTCGCGATGGAGCTTGTTTGCCCAGAACGAACTCGCCAACAGGACGAGGATGGAATAAATTGGTCGTTATTGTCATTGTGGTTTGTCAGGAGATTTTCTCTGTGAACTAAAAAAAAATTGCCTTTTGTTTGCCACATTCGATTTTGTGTGAGAAAGAAAAAATAAGACTGAAATATTGCAACGATGATATATGTTTAACATTTGGTTTGAATTTAGTTTTCTTTCTTTTTATGGAAAAAACAAAAAGACTCTTTCCAGTGTTTCCCAGAACTGCAATAACTCTGTTTGGAAGAATCTTGTCAACTCATCGACTGAATTTCGCTTCTGCTCAGTGCTCCCTCTAGTTGAGACTTTGAACATGGCACTGCTAAAACTGAGAGAAACAACCTGCTTTTCTCGAAAGCCTCGCAAGCGAGAGACTGTGTTCCCAAGGAGCTCTCTGCCATCTCACTAAAAGTGAGATCTACAGTACCTTGAGTCTTTATACGAACACTCCGTGGAACAGATCTGACTGAACTTTAAAGTCAAAATTTAAAAAGTTATTATACTATAGGGAGGGATGAAACAAATGCTACTAAATGTCTCTTACTGACTTTAAGTATAACAAATCTTTAATGCGTGGAATGTGTCTGGTCAGAGAGTTTTAACAAGAAAAAATGTTCAGAGCTGTATGTAGTTTTAGTTTTCTCTCTCCCTTTTTTTAAATGATTAGTTTTGAAATTGCTTCAGTGCCATCATCTTACGTTAATTTGCACCATTAAACCATCAAGAGTTTGTATTCACTTCTGTAGCCATACTCTGGATTCAACGAAAACATTCTGTAGAATAGCTTCATTGTATATGCCACAATCTCGCAGTTGTGCGTCATAGATTTTGGAAATCAAAGAGTGTGAGAGTTTTTAAACAAATTCTTAACACGAGCCTTAGGAGATGGGGCTTTTTTTTTACTTTTCAAGGGTCAGTCCTCAACCTATTACTACGCCATCTGAAAACGCTGACATGGTGGCGACTTTTGAGGGGTTATTTGAAATATCTTTCTATTTCATTTCATAAATGTTAAGGGGTAATATTTATCTAACTTTTTTTTAAGTGCTAATTGTTTAAATGAGGCCATCAAGGTTTGGTAAGAGTCAATTAAAAGAAAAAAAATACACATTTTGAGGACAAAAACAACCAATCCTTTTCACTAACATAAACTGTATTAATATTTACTAATGTTAGTCGTTTAGAATGAGCTTTCAGTTTGTTATCCTCTGACTAATTCGCAAATGTTGTGTGTAGAAAACAGCAACAGTGTTTTGACGCAAGCATTCTAGATGTACTTTTCTTAAGATATGATTACTGGAAGACTATAGGAGCAATTTTATTTAGTATCAGTTTAAAGATTTTTATTTAGAGTAAACAAAGAGACATTAAAGTGTATATTTTACATGCAGATAATTTTTATGTTGGATTTAAAGAAGATATAGAGTATAATATCTGAGTCTGTTAAGCTCAGTTTAGCCACTATCACATTACAAGAAGTTCTCCATGGTTTCTCTGACGGTAAGGCATTCTCATTCGACTTCATTTCGTTTTCGATTTGTCAAAAAGGAGGCAAGGTTTGTTTTTTTTCCGTAAAAGAAGCATGCAAAACCTGCTATGCCTGTAACATTTTTAATTTCATACATAGAATTGTACAGGATTACATCATTTTCGACTGATTATAATGTACAGTATTTAATATAGGCCTATTTTGTTGTATGTGTTGCATATTATTCAAATGGAACAAACTGAGGCCTCTGTTACAAGTGGCAAAGCTTTCTGTGTATAATTTGTCTAATAAACATGTTTTCTACAGTGGTTTTTGTTGCGTTTATCTGTATCATCAGAAATGTTGAACAGACCCAATAACCTCAGGGTGAGCTCACCATCAATATGAACACAATGAAAGCTTTGGTCAAAGGTTAGTCACTGCTGGTGTTGGTTGGTCTTTGTGAACCGGATTCATGCACTACAGGTCAAAGTGAAAGGCACCACAGCATTTGAAGTCATGCTCTGATGCTTGGAGAGTTTGTCGCCACAAGTCTGACCCTGAACCAGACGTATAGGCCAAGTTCTTGTACGTGGGTTTATTATTGCTGTTGATTAAGAGTACACTCAAAAAAAAAAAAAAAAAATATATATATATATATATATATATATAAACAAATTTTTTTTTTGCTCGTTTAAACTACTTATTTAAAATTAGCTAAAAACAACACAATTCTTGAGATTTCATTGGGACAACTTGATTTTTTTATGTTCAATCCACATACATTTGGTAAAAGTGTTAATTCATTTGTGTTGGGACAACATGAATGAATTGTGTGGAACCCTGTATTTTTTACAATGTATAATGTTTAGACATGGGTATAGAACTTAAAATGAAAGTAAATTTAACTTTATTGAACTCATAAAGAGATTTCTTAAATACATAGTTCAAGTAAAAATGAAAATTGTCCATTAAGATGATGACTTTTTGTCTCAAAGTTAAATGGTGAGTTATATAATAAAAGTTAGCAGCTTCTGTGTGTAAAAAAATATGTATACATATATGGAAAAACAAAATTAAAACTCATGGCTTTTGATGATACTGTATATTCAGCTCCTGTGAAGCACAGATTAGTTTGTGAAGCCTTTTATTATACTTTCCATGTCAATAAAAATGAAACGTGCACCTATTCTGGATGCTGCAACCTATCTCAAAAACAAAATTATAATACGTAAGTAAGGAATTGTTTTTTTTACATATTCCCAAAGTGTGTTTGTTGAAGTTTCATATTAAAATGTTAGAATGTTGTAAATAATGTTCATTTCTAACACCTTATTAATCACTTAGCTTCTTAAGGCTTTATATATCATCATGAGCCACAGCTATTACGTTGTGCCTGTATGGATAGTTTTTAATATAACTCAAAATGCTGATATTGACTTTCATTTTAAAGCATGACTTTCGAGCTGACTTTCATCACCAAAGACCACGATTTTAACCTAAAATTTTCTACAGAAGAGAAAAGTTAATTATTTCTTAGTTGACCTGAGGATGAGTAAATTAATACACTTTGGGTGAACTATCCCTTTAAAAACTGCCATACAGATGTAGTGTAGCTTTTAGGTAGACAATGGCTGTCCAAAATTGTGCATTCCCCTGAGTATAGCACTGTAACAAATAATAAATAAATTATATTAAAAAAATAAGTCATGACTAGGCCCATGCGGAATCTACATGTACATTTTTTTGCCTATTTAGCCTGTTTATTTATTTACTTGTGTAAATGTGTGTACATTTATATGTATTCAGTTTTTTTTATTATTAATTTCAAAAATATTACTGACATATGAAAGTATTCAGTCAGCACAGTGGCACAGTGGGTAGCACAATCGCCTCTGCAAGAAGGTCGCTGGTTCGATCCCCAGCTGGGCCAGTTGGCATTTCTGTGTGGAGATTGCATGTGGGTTCACGTAGGGTGCTCCGGTTTCCCCCACAGTCCAAACACATGTGGTATATGTGAATTGAGTTAGCTAAATTGGCTGTAGTGCATGTGTGTGAATGGGACTGTATGGATGTTTCCCAGTGATGGGTTGCAGCTGGAAGTGCATCAGTTTTAGGTTAATTTAGCTTAAAACAAATGACCAAATTTTAATTTATGATTATTTTAAAAGATTTATTTATTTATTTTTTTTGTAAATTTTATTCAACAAACAAATGTAAAGCAAACACTATTTATTTTCACAGTGTACTTATATTGATTGTTTAATATGCATGTCCTATTGTCTTTTGGACTACTTTTTGAAGTCAGACATGCTTCTCTTGTCACATTCTGTTTTTACTTGCAGGGAAACATTTTTGATTCAGCCAAACAGTTAAAATCTACAGCATTATTTGCATTTCATGTTCCACGGGAGGCAATTTCCACATGAAAACAGTGATCATTCAGATTTGCTGTTTGTACTGCTATTTGTAAATAGCAACAATGTTTCTGAAATAAATTACCACTTGTTGTCGGTAGGTGCATTACATGTCCACTAGATGTCGCCTTTGTTGTCGTTTCAGTAGTTTTCGCTTCTGAACAGCTGTAAAGATGCTGCTCAAGTGCGCACCTGTTCCACTATTTGCAGAATCTGTGATTTTATTTTAGGTAGCGTGTATAAAGGAAAACTGTCAGTCACAATAAATGCTTGTAGATATACAGTCTATAATCCATTCATGTAATCTCATAAAGTGGGCATAATATAAATATTTTTTTTTTCTATGAGAAAGGACTTTTGTAACAAAGATGGCAAATGCATATATTACACATTTTCTATTAATGGAATGGCTTAGACATTAGTAATAATAATAATAATAATAATAATTATTATTATTATTATTATTATTATTATTATTATTAGACTTGCTTGAGGAACTCTAATATACTTTTATCAAGCACGCGATATCGTTGTTTCCCGGGAGACAGGAATGAAGAAAGCAGCACGCAGACTCGATTGCAATGGAAGCCCCCATCGAGACACATTTTGTGCCCTTTTTCCAAAGAGTTCTTCAGGCGTGTCGAATGGAACATTGAGTCTCTATTGTCCCGGGGACACTTTAATAATCGACGGCAGCAATCCTAACCTGTTGTTTGCTTTAGGAACTATTCCAAGACACACAAGCCGCCTGGATGAGGCTCCAGTTGGGGTGAAGATCAGGCGCCAGTCCGCAAGCCTATGCGCTCTATGAATTCATGAATAAGTGTAAAGAGACTAATGTGGAGATTTTAACGCCAGAAAACACGAATTAAGGTCTATAAATTCTTGTTTCGCTGACAGAAAAGGAAATACAGCGGTAAACCGGTGTCACTAAAGTTTGTCTAATACAATTTGTTGTCTGCACATCGTCCGGTGTTATACCAACTGCATGTTTTTCACTCTTTATGGTTTTATTTTAATAGCCTAACGAAGAAAGGCATTTTGGAAAGACATAATACAATGAATTTTATTAAAAGTAGTTTTTTTTTTTTAACTAACCTAGATTTTCGATGGCTTTATAGTTCATAAAATAATAATTTTAAGTAGACCTGTCTGTCAAAAGGACGTAGGCTATTTATTATATTTTTTATTTATTAACGACAACAATAACTATTATTATTATTATGATTATTATTACTATCATTATTATTATTATTATTATTATTATTATTATTATTATTATTATTATTATCAGACTGGCCTTTTGCACTTGTTCTTTCTCTAAAGGGAGAAAGGGACTGTCGCGCCTCCATATCAAGTTTCTGATCTTTGGGAAGCTCTATTGCTGAAAGGGCGTTCCTTAAATCGGATCAAAAGGTTTTGAACTTGTTCAAAAAGGAAACGAAACTTAATCTGGTATTAACACTCATTGTCTGGATGTGTTTAATTGTGCGCCAATAGAAGAACAAATTATTACAGTTTGAGTTTAAATGTGGTTGTTCATCTACAAATAAATAGGCTACGCAAAAATATAATTTATGACTTCATAATTTACGAAATACGCAAACAAAAGGAACTAAATTAATAATAAAAAAGGGAATATTTTCGTTTGTATTATATGATTTATTAGATATTATTTACTATTATTATTAGTTGTAGTAGTGGTAGTATTCAGATTTATTTATTGAATAATTGTTGTGTTTCTTTAAATCTTTACATTGTTCTGCTTTTAATTTACAGAAGTTATTTGCATTTCTCGTTCCACGAAGAACGGACATCTATGGAACATTTACATTTCCCAAATGGTTGAATTCTTTCGACTTTTAGAATAATCTTCAAACTATAATAGCATTGTTTTTAAAAGCTATCCTCTAAAAGATTGTTTGGGGTAACTAAAAGGTTCTTGTGTGCTATTTTTTGCAAACCAACTCTCTTCAAACTTTAATTTTAAGTGTGAAGACGGCTGAATACAGTTGCCTGTGTTTACGAGCATTTAATGAAGAAAAGTACCTTCAAAGCACGATGTTCTTAGATAAAGATTTTTGATAACCTCTTTTATTCCATTTTAGACCGCCGAGGTAAGTTTTGTTTTCCTGTCGCGTTTAATAGACTATCTAATTTCCAAAACATGGCGTGAGGAGGCCCGCCACATAACTTTATTCAGTCTCCAACTTTTTGAGTACGTCCTATGGGACGACCCATTGTGATAATAATTCTCTAGTTAAACAGGTTTGAAGCGCGACATTATGGAAAAAAGGCAGAGTTTGGGTATAATAACCTCTCTCGGGTTTACTGCGACTTCTCATTGGTCGCCTACACGCGCCTGCCCCGCGTGCTCTTATTGGTCAAAGCGCCACGCGACCAGCTTGAGAAGGGGGGCTCCCCGGCGCGTGCCGTTTTTAAAACCGACGAGTCGCACTGAGACATCAGTAAAGAAATCCCCTTCACCACAGGTGTAAGAAGAGAAATCTTCCCAGGCAAAATATCCGTCCCTGTATCCATAGCCACAAACTTTCCTCCCAAAAGCACAAACCAACAGAATGGATGGAATGAGCACGGATACAAGAGAGGTGGTTGAACTCGACGTCCAGCATTCGAGCTTGGGGCGGGGGGAGCAGAGCGAGTACCCACCAGCCTTGGCACTCATGGCCAGCAGTGACCCACGCGCCTGGCTGGCTCCCGTGCAGGCTGGCACCTGCGCGGCACACGCCGAATACCTGCTGCACTCGCCCGGCTCGAGCGCGGAAGGCGTGTCCTCTGCCTCCAACTTCAGGAAGAGCAGCAAGAGTCCTGTCAAAGTACGCGAGCTCTGCCGGCTTAAAGGAGCTGTGGGGGCAGATGAGGGCAGACAGCGGGCCCCATCCAGCAAATCCACCAACGTCGTGCAGAAACAGAGGCGAATGGCTGCCAATGCCCGGGAGAGGCGAAGAATGCACGGATTGAACCACGCGTTCGACGAGCTGCGCAGTGTCATCCCAGCCTTTGACAACGACAAGAAACTCTCCAAGTACGAAACCCTGCAGATGGCCCAGATCTACATCAACGCCCTGTCCGACTTACTACAGGGCCCCGGTGCTAAAGCCGACCCGCCAAACTGCGACCTGCTGCATGCCAACGTGTTAGAAACGGACCGATCTCCCAGAGGATCACCGGGCGTCTGTCGGAGAGGCACGGGCGTGGGTTACCCGTACCAGTACGAGGACGGAACATTCAACTCTTTCATGGAGCAAGACCTCCAGTCGCCCTCTGGAACGAGCAAGTCTGGTTCGGAGGCCAGTAAAGACTCGCCTCGGTCGAACCGGAGTGATGGAGAGTTCTCGCCTCACTCGCACTTCAGTGACTCAGACGAAACGCACTTGGAGCTGCAGAGTGAAGACGAGCTGTCGGAACTGAAACTGGCCAAGCGCCGCGCTTTTTAAGAAAACACACCGCCGGACTGTCCCTCAATCGTGTCAATCGCATATCTGGGCTTTGTAATGGGTTGCTTTATTTATCCATTTGTTTTATGATCTTTTGACAATGCTGTTGTTGTGTCTGACGCCAATAGATTTTAGTTGCCTTCTCGTGACATTGACCAGACCCCTACGCCATGAGAACTGCCGCGAGCAGCAGTGCCATGGGCTCGAATGTCATGCATAAAACTGTCTTCCGCAAACTGTTTTGAGACTATTCATTCACACATGATTGTCATGGACCTATTTCACAGATACGATTGATTTTGAACCCTGTAACAATTTGCGACTTCTAAAGTTTACTTGCACTTTAAAAAACGGGCCGTAGGCTTGAGAAATATTCTTTTTTTCATGGAACAAGAAATGATGTGTTTATGTAGAAGTAATGCCAATTTGATGAATATATTTAATATAGCCATTAGATTTTGTACATCCGTTCATTTTTAATATTTGATTTCAATGCAAAGAAGTTGTGTTCTGCTTCTGTAGCTGAAGTAAGCTATTTATTCGTTTGCCTTGTCAATTTTTGTGTTACATTGGAAATGAGCTGTTTTGTTACTCTTATGATTTGTTTTATTGTAGGAATAAAAGAAAAAACAAACATGATTCTGTCTCTGCAGTCTCTTGTTATTTTTGTGACTCGTTTTTGTTAGGCAATATGTTTATCACGATGATTTTAGTTTTGTCTTAGACATTAGATCCTATTTAGGCTATGTATTTATTATTATTATTAATTATTATTATTATTATTATTATTATTATCATCATCATTCAAAAACCACTTGTTGGTCATATGTAAATATTGCAACTAAAAAGTGACTATATCGATCTAACTAATCAATTGAAGATTAATTATTTATACTCATGGTAGTGTTCGAATAAATTTAAATTATTTATTGTACATAAAATTAAATGACTAATATTAAATGATTAAATCAAAACTTATTTTGATTAATGGAAAAAAAATAATTAAAATTAATTAAGTTTGGTAAGTTCAGCGGTTGTTTGTCGAGCCATATAGATTAATAAATTATGCTACAATTCATAATGACAGAAAATGTATTTTACTACACACACACACACACACACGTGTGTGTGTGTGTGTGTGTGTGTGTGTGTGTGTGTGTGTGTGTGTGTGTGTGTATATATATATATATATATATATATATATATATATATATATGTGTGTGTGTGTGTGTGTGTGTGTGTGTGTGTGTGTGTGTGTGTGTGTGTGTGTGTGTGTGTATGTGTGTGTGTGTTTGTGCTGTAAAATGAATTTTCTGTCATATATATAACAAATTAGTTAAGATAATTTATATATATATATGACAAATTAGTTTATTGGATTAACAACAGCGAGTTGACAAGCATTTTGAACTATACAGACTTATTTTCTTTACTCTTAAACATAAACAGATTTACAACTTTATAAACTTTTAAATGTAATTATGCACGTAATTATTTTCATCAGATGAATGCACACATAATAAGCTTATTTAGAGTTAAATAATTCAGCTCATGTATCAACACAAATATGGGCAAAAACGAACAAAATTAGATCCACTTTAATTATGCAACATTTTCAAGTATGCTACGATTAATATGCAAACTTTTTTAATACTCCCAAAATTTGCCAAAGCGTAAACGTCATATTTACATTAATAATAGCTTTTGTTTAGGTTTAACTTTACAACCAATCAGAATTCATTAGATAAACTATTTTACTTTAACTCGTACACTTCTAAAAAATGAAAGCAGAAAACTTGTGTTTTTAGTGCTGCCCGTCCTAACATGTTTTATTTCCAAACACCATAGTTTCAAACATGACAACCACTTCTCTAAAGACGTTCAGCTTAAACATTGAGGTTTTTTTCTTGTGGCTCATATGTACGTTGGTATGTTGCCAACTGCGCCCGTGCCAACTGTCAGCTTCTCTACCCCCGAGCCTTTGCAAACATCATGGATAATTTGGTTTGCGATTGAACGCTTCTAATAATCTTCTTATCCATGTCTAAACTCATGTTCATTGAGGGTTTTTAACTGTAGTTGAAGCGTTTATTAATTTTTACAAAATAGTTGGCCAACCCGTGGCAAGAGGTGTTGGGTGTCCTCCTGTAAGCACGCGCTGTCAGCTGGTGAGCGCAATGACTGGAGTCCCATAGGACCAGACTCAAGAGACTATACACTCGCTCAGTGAGTCGGGCACACACGCGCGCACACGCCCGCCAGCACGCACACAACTGCACACACAAACACGCACACTCAACTCGTATATCTTAGACTGAAAGGGCACTTACAAATAACCTTTTGTTGTTTTTTAGAGAAAGCAAAACTTCTACATAACTCTAAAATCTTTATTTGAACAACCTTTCTTTTTTTAACTAAAAGGAGAAACAATACTTGCAATACTTTAAAACAAAATTTATGCTCATTATTACACATCCACATAAAAAAAATATTTACTCGTTTTAATATAAAGTACATTGCACATATTGTTATTTAAAAATGATTAAACGAATTTGTCAGAGATACAGCATACTGCGAAGGTTTGCTGCAGGAGCAGAAGGGATAAGTAATTTTCCAAAACGTTTTTCGTCCGTTCCCTTCAAAGACTTCATTGGAATTGCTCAGGAATTATTAATGAAAGTGGGCGCTGTGTACCTGCATTTTGCGTCTCCACCCCTGCATTTAACCAATCATCTGAGCCTGTGATACCTATCCTGATTAACATCGAGAATAATAGACAATATCATGCACACGCTCGGTGTGTTAAATTATTCACATCCTTATCCATAATACCTTTATCTTCTGGTGAACCGCGCGACCATCTGTGCCGTCCTGGTACATGCGACCCTCAAACTGCAACGCGCTCAGATTTCTCGACGCTTTACAAACTGTAAACTAATCGAAAAGTTTTTTCAAGCATAATTGCTAAGCATAAAACTGGCTAAATTTCCTTTAGGCTTTCTTTCTTTCGCGTTACATAATGTGGCTGTTTTTTGGTTGGTTTGTTTTTTTGACGGAGACCGCAGGTTTATTTCTCACAGAAGTCTAGATTAGACTGCACGTTATTCAGTCTTACCGAACTAAACCCAAAGCTTTCCACAAGACCACCCTGTCAAAACATTATTTTCTTTAAGGAGCCTGACAGCTTTTATTTTATTATAGAAACTTTTATGCGCGCACACACACACACACACACACACAAAAACATTCAACATATGTAATGGATAGGCTACATGTTTGACAATTGAAACAAAGTTTAAACCGGCATTTACATTTTAAGTAAATCTTACTCTAATATCCCTCATATCTCACATGTACGTTTAATGCATAGCAATAGCATACATATTGGGGTTTGCTCTTTTATTTAGGCATCACCTTAATCCTTTTTTATATTATTTTGACGATTTGGATACATTGGATTATTTATTCTGACAAACTGTGCTTTATTTTTTAATATTAATGAATATTTTAAATGTTTTACGCTTTGGTGGAAAATTACAATTTCCGTGCGTTCTGCGGGAGACCCATCCATCTGTGTCTGAAGCTAATCTACATAATGTTTTCCACAATCAGCAGTAAAAAGAACATTTATTAGAGATTAGGCCTATTTATTAATTAGCTAAATCAGTTTGCTTGTTGTAATGGGGAGGGGAATTTTTAAAACTTATTTTGCATTATAGTATTGTGCACTTATAAATAAGTGTCAGCTGACCCCCCGCGCGCCCTAGCCTATATCATCGCATCAGGGCGACCAATATCAACCTGTGGCACCAACGTCTTTTTCGTTTTTCTCATAGAGTATTCCTGACAACAGCTGGTAGACTGCGTGAGTTGAAGTTTCACATCTCATTAAATATTGAGGTAGAGCGTTGAAGGAAAAAACATAAACAAACACCCCCTCACTTCTTATGCAATGCGCCGGCGCAGAGAATCTGAGAGGCTCTTGCACAGAGATGATATCGTGTTGCTCTTCAACTTCATTATTACCTTCGCAAAATAACCTATAACTTTGAGATATATAAATTTTAATGTGGCTTTGGTGATTATAATAGAAGTACAGGGTGATTAAAAAAGAATACCACAACTTTCATATTGATGTCTCTCGAGGGTATATTGAACATATAAACTTGTTTTCTACTGAAAAAAAAAACTTTAAGTACTCTTCACATTTATTAATTACCCAAGGTTTCATCATGTTTCTTTGATTAAACACAGATTTTCAAAATTATGGTATTCTTTTTGAATCACCCTAATGCTTCTTATTTGAAACGTTTAATGATATGCTATGTAAACAGAAAGGCTGAAATCTCCATCTCACACATATGTGGTTTTTGTGAGCCAGTGACAGAAAATGTACACGGTAAAACAAATTCTTGGTGCCTTAATTTCTTTTTAGTTGAATCAAATGAACTTTTAGTCATCTTAACTCACATCAATCAAACAGACTAAAATGTTAATTTAAACTTTGTATAGCTTAAAAAAATTTGTTGAAACCTGATTAACTTTTTAAAATAAGTTAAAGCAAAATAAAATATTAGTTGTATTAAATTTCTGTCATAGTCTTTTTACAGAAGAGCATAGTAAAATAAAATATTTTACTCTTTATGCATTTAAATGTTGTCTGTTAATTAAAACATGGCACTTTATTTACCTAATTTGTACATTGAAAAAAATATATGATTAGTTGGTCCTGACAGCATATGTTTTTCGGTCATTGTAACTTATTAATCATGTTCAAACTTAATTGTATAAGTTACGCAAGCTGTCAGTTTAACATAATATAAATTCAATGGACTCGTTGATTTGATTTAGTTTTTTTTTTTTACTTTTACTTTCTCAACTCTATAGTGACGGACAAGTAATGAAGAACCTTCACTGTGAAGATAATGATCCAATTCATTCAGCACAAGACAATATGTGAGCATGTAAAGTGTTAAAAAGTGAGTAAAACTATGTAAAGTGCCAGCAGAGCACATGCTCATTCCTATGCTAAATTGAAAAGTGAGGTTCCTAACTTCACTGGAGATAAGAGGAGAAGGAGGAGCCAAGAAAAGGGCTCGGACTCTCTGGGGACAGAGAAACAAAAGCTAAAACTGGGCCGTAGTTTCCATCTGCTTCGAGACTGTAGAAACAACCAGCGAGCAAGACAGAAAAAAAAAAACAGAGAGAGGGCATGTGGGGGTGAGGTGTACAATACATTCAAAAGAGAAGAAAAAGACACCTTTTCATGCATGTTCAGAAAGTGAATTAGAAATTGAGAAAAGATTCAGTGACGTGTTATAGTGCCGATAAAGAGTCACCGTGGACTGTGTTTGCACTGATATTCCAGGTAACTGCACCCATCCTGCTATTGTGAAAAGAGCATTTGGATGTCAGCTTTTGGAGACAACACTGTGAAATATTAATGTCAAGTAATGTGTTAGAGGCCTTTGTTGACAGATACGCATACACCTGTGCATGTAGCACAACTACGTGGTTAAAAATGCTTTGTGGCCTTTTTAAAAAAGATTGTTATCTAAGCAAGGTTGGAAAATAATAGAAAACGTCACATGAGCCACTGAATAAGAGGTATGAATAATGCATAGGCTTCCTGTGAACACTAGTCTGCAGTCTCTGATGATGCATATCAATGTAACCAAGATAGCCAAGGTTATTCTTGTGGAATCATAGATAATGTTATCCTTGAGTGCTTTTGACTTGCATTAAGTAGTAAAAAGTAGCTTGAAAAGAAAGATATAGACTTTTATAATAATGATTTGTTTAAATCAATCAACAGCTTTTGTTTCATCTATTGATTAGCACAAAGAAAATAATACAAGTTGAATGAAAGTTACACTCAAAAAATGATGTTTGCAGTTTGTTCAAACTATTTATCCAAAATGAGATGAAACAACACAATTCTTGAGTTTTTTGGGAGGACAACTTATTTGTTTTATGTTTAATCCACTTAGATTTGTAAAAACTAGAAGTTAACTTAATTCCTTCATCTTGTCCCAACACAAACCTAGCATTTTTACAGTGTATGGCAGGGCACCTACAATGAAATGGAATGTAGCCAAAACCATTTCTATAGAAGCATTAATTAGTCTGTTAAAATTAAAACTGTAAAGTTCAGTTCTTGTCACTTATGGTAATTTTAAGGTGTTGCATTGTTTACACTTCAGAATTGAATTTATGGCACCTTGACCGCTTTGAAAACTAGTTACACATAATTGTGTTACACAATTTCATAATAAAACAAATGTAACTGTATTCCATAAAAAAAAAAGTGAACCTGCAAAATGACACATATGAACATTTTGTTTGTAAAAAGCTGGAATAAAAAAACAACACTTCAATATGGCGACAATGACTGTTTTTACTCCAAAGTGCACTTCAGAGGATGATATAGCCATGTGGAACACATCAAGATTCTCATGTGGCCAGATGAGTATTTTAGGGCTTTGAATCATGATTCTTAATCTTCTACATTAAGTGTGGACCAATACGAGCGTATGTAATAAATTACAGGCTGCAGTTCACTCAACAAAAACAAGAATTTCTGAATTCTGCTATACAGCTTTGTTTGAAATTACCTGCATATGCTGTTGAACGAGCTTAAGTTGTACTGAAATAAATAGTATTAATAATAATACCAAATAATACTGAAATAAATTTTTATTAATCTGCTGCGTTGCCTGTGGAAAAGATTTGTTAGATTTGCATTAAAAATTCAAAATGTAATACAATGTAATCAGTTACATTATCAAATTAACATATGAGTTATACTAATATGTTAAAAAAGGTAACTTGTAAACCTTTGATGCATATACTGTAATTGAACTCTGTAATTTAACAAAGTGAGCCAGCAGGCATACAACATCATAAGACGCTAGGTTAGATTTAGGTTGTGACGTCAGGTCACCAAAATTCAATATCTAGCCATTGTCAACGGACAATGTTATTTTTGATGTCCAAAAATTATGTCAAATGACGATATTTGAATGATGTTAGGTTGTGTTGGAAAGTGACCAAACTCAAATGTCGAGCCAACATCTTAAACCAGTGTCATATTGATGTCAAATACTGACATTTACTCATCAGGTATGGCAACCAAAATCCAACAACTGATAGTCGTATAGTGGTAACATTCACACAACGTCAACCTGTAACATCATTAGACGTTGATATTTGGTTGATTTTAGTTTGGACATTGGACATTGATTTTGGCCTGACGTTGGGTTCTGACAACAACTGATTTTCATTTCCAAACAAAATGCAACATCACCATGACTTTGGTGTACAACGTCAATCTGACATCACGTTGACATCCTGTGTCTACTGGGGACATTTATTACCATTTCCAAGTCTGAAACAAAAAACACAAGCAAGCGGTGATATCGTGTTCAATGATTAATCAAAAAGACAACCATTTGGAAGGGCTCTTCCTTATACCCTACATCCAATCAAAGGGTTTACACTACGCCATAGTGATTAGCCCTTCAAAATGAAATGCGATGTATGACACCAAATAAGTTCCCTGCAAGTGCAGATGAACATGGGCACCCAACGTGTCCATCAGTTGTATATTTCAAAGTCTTTGGCCAGTTTTGAGCACTTCGTATTGAAACGATACTTCAATATGGTGGCAATGACTGTTTTTACTCCAAAGTGCCCGTAAGAGTGTGATATATCACCTTTGGAAAGCATCAAGAGTCTCATTTGGCCAGATGAGTATTTTGGGGCTTTAAATTAGTCATGATTAGCCTCTTCTACATTAAGGGTGGATGAATGTGAGCATATACAATAAATTGCTAGCTGCAGTTCACCTAATGAAAACAAGGATTTTTGAATTCTGCGATACAGTTATTGTTTGAAATTACCTGCATGTGCTCTCTTATGAGTTTAAGTTGAATTGATATTCCTTTTAAAAAAACATGTATGTGATGTTATATCATATATCACACTAGTTAGAAATAATCTGGAGAAAAACTGTAGGGATTAGTTATTTGTAAGATTGCCTTGTCCACCTCAACTCAGTGTCTTTCAGCATGCCGTAAAAAGAATCTGAAAGGGCAGTGGCAATTCTTCACATCTTTGTTCCTCCTGTGGCTGCTCTTTTGTGTCTGCGAAATGTTCAAAGTGAACGTCCCTACACCAACATGAGGCTTCTTGGGTAACCGTCCCATTCAAGAGTGCACAATGGTGAGGCCAATTATATTGACGTTCAATGCCCTTTTGAGCATCAGTTACATTCATTGTAAAGATATGGATGTGTGTGCATATGTATAGGAAACACCTAAACTGTAGGGGCATTTATTCTTTTTGTTGACTTCCTCAAGGGGTTGGGTTTCTACCAGCGTGTCATTCCCTTTCCGATGAACGAGAGGTTGCGCTAGTCAATGGTTGAGGTAAAAAAATCGGCTCTCGTATTGCTAGAGGCACTTTTTAAGTCACACCTCAAAACATGAAGAGCAAGTCTTTCTTTAAAACTTGCCGAGAAGGATTTGACATATAAATTACAAGGAGGCAGCGATGATAATGATTTGTGGTGTGGACCCCCTGTGTTGTGTGTGTGTGTGTGTGTGTGTGTGTGTTTTATTTAGTTTTGTTTTGTTTGTTTTTTGAATGCAGAAATTTAATGCCATTTAAACAGACAATACTGCATAATGACACCATAAAAGAAGGTTCTTTGACATCTTAGTAAATTTATACAAATAAAAATAACATTTACATAAGTATTTACAGTTTTTTGCCATCCTAAATAGCAGACAATTACTGAATTAACATTGAACAGTCGAAAGATTGAAACTGCATCAGGTTTGCACCCTTAAATAATGTTTTTTAATGATAAAAACCAATTCAAGAACACTGAGGCTGTGAAGTTAATGAGGTAGTTAAGTGATTAACTGAGTGTTATTAAGAACTGATGATGAACAACTGCTGTTAACAAGCAGAATCACTGAAGGAACGCAACACCTTCAATTTGACATTTTTGTGTCATACAGGTACAAAGGCCTTAGTCACATTTTCTGAAAACATTAAAAGTAATTCATCTTTATTCTTATAGCACTTTTGCAATGTAGATTGTGTCAAAGCAGCTTAACATAGAAGTTCTAGTAAATTTAAACTGTGTCAGTTCAGTTTTCATAGTTGAAGTTCAGTTTGGTTAAGTTTATTGTGGTTTAAATTTCACTTCTAAAAGTCCAAAAACTGAAGACAAAATCTATTGATGCGCAGCTCCACAAGTCTAAAACCAAGCAAGCCAGGGGCGAGGAACAAAACTTCACCAATTGATGAAAGTAAAGGCAATAAAAAAAAATGCCACATAAGACAGAACTAGAGGATTGAAATGGGTAGAGGAGCGCAGAGCCTGTGGTTGTTAAGTAGGCAATTGACAGTGCCTTGAATTTGATGAAAGAGACAATTGGCGCCCAGTGTAAACTAATAAATAGAGGTGTGATATGCACTCTTTTTAGTTTGTTGTATACCACTCTCTCTGCTGCATTCTGGATCAGCTGTAGAGGCTTGATGGTGTTGGTTGGGAAGGCCAGCCAAAAGTGCTTTGCAGTAGTTCAGCCTAGACCAGTAGTTGAGCACCATGTTCTCATGGAAAGGGTCTGATCTTCCTTATGTTAAATAGAGCTAATCTGTACAATTGGGCAAGTAAAGCAATTTAGTCAGCAATTAATGTCAACTGGTCATCAAGAACCACTCTTAGGTTCCTGAAGGTCATGAAAGGAGTTATGGTCGAGGTGTTCAGCTGTATGGTGAAATTGTGGATAAGTGTGGGGGAGGCCAGGAATATTATCAGTTTTGGAAAGATAGAGTTGAAGGTGATTGTCCTTAATTCAGCCAGACGTATCTGTCAAACATGCTGTTATTTATGCAGTGATTATTGGGTCATCTAGCTGTAATGAAAGGTATGGTGTCATCAGCATTATAGCTATGGTAGGAAAGGCCATGTTTCTGATTGACAGACCCCTGAGACAGAGCCCCGAGACACCCCAGCAGCCATATTTTGAGGCTGGACACTTCACCTCTTTAAGAAAACTTGAATGACCTATTGAGAGCTGAACCACTTGAGTGTGGTTTCCGATATGCCCATTGTCCTGAGGGTTGCCAGGAGAATTTAAGCTTAGTCCCTTTCTTCATCAGAGGTTGCCACAGCAGAATGAGCCGCTAACTTATCCCACATATGTTTTACACCAGTGGTCACCAAACTTGTTCCTGGAGTGCCAGTGTCCTGCAGATTTTAGCTCCAACCCTAATCAAACACACCTGAACAAGCTAATCAAGGTCTTGCTAGGTATACTTAAAACACCCAGACAGGTGTGTTGAGGCAAGTTGGAGCTAAACCCTGCAGGGACACCAGCCCTCCAGGATTAAGATTGGTGACCCCTGTTTTACACAGTGGATGCCCTTCCTGCTACAACCCAATACTGGGGGAAACACCAATACACACTCACATGCACACACACAAACTATGGCCAATTTTAGTTTATTCAATTCACCTTTTGCTCATGTATTTGGATTGTGGAGGAAACCCACTCGAACACGGGGAGAACAGAAATGCCAACTGGCCCAGTTGGGACTTAAAACAGTGACCTTCATGCTGCGAGGCAACAGTGCTCAGCACTGAGCCACCGTGTCACCCCAGAATTTCACACTTCTTTTCACATATTATGTGTAGCAAGAATATAATGAATGTAATCTATTGTGGAATAATGGTGTTACTTAAAAAATGTGGAAAAAATGATGCACTTTGAAAACCTCCTGGATGCACTGCCAAAAAAAATTTTTTTTAGTCCCCTTTAGACATGCTGTCTAAAAATGTAGGTTTTTTTTTTTAAACCTAAATTGGGTAAATTATGAACATTCCCAACCAAATGAAACAGAGCTTGGGTTTGTTTGTATTTACCAACATTTGGGTTATTCAATTATTGATTTTCTTTTGGCTAAGTCTTTATTTCAGAGGTCGCCACAGTGAAATGAACTGCTAACTATTCCGGCACATGTTTTATGCAGCGGATGCCTTTCCAGCTACAACCCACTGGTAAACACTCATACACAAACAGGCATACACTACAGCCAATTTAGTCAATTCAATTCACCCAGTGCATGGCTTTGGACTGTGGGAGAAACCAGAGCACCCATAGGAAACCCACATAAACACAGGGAGAACATGCACAAAAAACCACTGAGCCGCCTTGTTGCCCCACATTTGGGTTGAACAGTACAAAAATAACTTTACTTTCTTGTCAAATATCCGTCATTAAAGCATTAGTAGACCTACTACAGCTAACACTTAATCTTGATGCACCCTCAACAGAGTAACTTTACAAGTATATAGCAGCTTTTTCTACAAAACCTATGACTAACCTAACAGTCTAATGCTACAAAAACCGGTGGTTGGTGTGTAGTACATTAAGTAGTATATTAAGGGGACCATCATATCATCATATTTCATTAAATAGCTTTATATTTTCCATATTTTTTGCCAATTTTATAAGATGTTTTCTATCTGTAGTTTTTGAGCATATTTTCATTTTACTTTTAGCTATTTTAGTTCATGTAAAACTAAATATTAAAAAAAATTATTTGTCAGCTTAAATAAAATAAGTTTGCATCTTTTATATTTTATTTAATTTAATGCTATGGCACTTTGGCTTAGTGGCTAGCACTGTTGCCTCACAGCACAAAGGTCACTGGTTTGAGTCCCAGTTGTGCCTAGAGGAATGTCTGTGTCCCGGTGCTCCGAATTCCCTCACAGTTCAAGAATATGCACTATGGGGAAATTGGATAAACAAAATTGGCAGTAGTGTACGAGTGCATGTGTGAATGCGAGAGCGTATGAGTGTTTCCTAGTGCTGGGTTGTGACTGGAAGGGCATCTGGTGTGTAAAACATATGCCAAAATAGTTGACATTTCATTCTGCTATGGTGACCCCTAATAAATAAGGGACTAAGCCGAAGGAAAATTCATTTATGACAGAATGAATTTAATCCTCGCTCGATTCAACAAAAATGCCCTATCATTGCTTTTAGTCAACTGTAATAGTTCTGCACACAAGGTTGTCAACAACAATGACGTCTGCAATCCCCTCCTAAAAGTGAAGCGCATAAACTGCAGCCCTGCACCAGGCTCTCTCTCTCTCTTGCCCCTCTCATCTCACTCAATGCCTTGAACTCATTTAACTCTGCCAGGTTTGGAGAACGAGCACTGGCTGTCCCACCCACTCACCTGTGAAGGCCACGCATCTATTAAGGGACTCTTGCCCCCATTGTACAGTGGCTGCACAGATAGTGTTTCAGCTGTGAGCCATGCTCTAGGGAGGGATACTGTATATTGTCAGGAGTTTTTCTTGTGTTTTATTCCGCTCTCCTTTCATGGCCGCTGAAAGCCTCCCCTGGTCCAGTTCCCCAGAGACCCTCACTCTCAGGTATCCTGTGGGTGGAGCAGAGGGGAGTGGGGCAAACTGGTGGAGACAAGGGTATCGCTTTCAGCTGTACGCGGAGACAACCGTGCCCCCCGCCCACCTTTTCTCCCTCCCACTCCCAATTAGGGATACATGTCCGACCCCTTTTGGATTTTTTTTTCTCTGCATATCCATTCAACTATTCAGCACTTAGAGAAAGGAGCCACTGACAATGGAGAGTTGTGGAAAGCAAGTTTGCAGATCCAACTGTGTCAGAAACAGAAGAGAGATGGGTAGAGAGAGATGGGTAAGTTGTGCTTTTGACTGATGACAGAGAGGTAGATAAATAGATATTTTTTATTATACAGCTGGGCGGACGGATGGAAAGAGAGAAAGATAAAGACAAACAAATAGACAGATAGATAGATAGATAGATAGACAGACAGACAGACAGACAGACAGACAGACAGACAGACAGACAGACAGACAGACAAACACAAATAGATGGAGTAGAGACAGACAGACAGACAGACAGACAGAGACAAATAGATGGAGTAGAGACAAACAGATTGTTGGACGGATGGACAGACGGATGGATAAAGTACAGACAGACAGACAGACTGATGGATGGAGTAGAGAAAGACAGATAGACGGACATATGGATAAAGTAGAGACGGTTACAGACAGACAGAGACAAATTGATGGAGTAGAGATAGATAGAGAAAGGCAGACAGACTTACAGACAGACAAACAAATAGACAGACAGACAGACAAATAGAAACAAATACATGAAGTAGAGACAGATAGAGACAGACAGACAAACATACTGACGGATGGACGGACAGATGAATGGACGAACGGATGGATAAAGTAGAGACAGATACAGACAGACAGACAGAGACAAATAGATAGAGTAGAGACAGATAGAGACGTAGAGTAGAGACAGATAGAGACAGGCAGACAGACATACAGACAGACAAACAAATAGATAGATAGACAGACAGACAGACAGACAGACAGACAAATAAAAACAAATAGATTTAGTAGAGACAGACAGACAGACAGACAGACAGACAGACAAACAGACTGACTGATGGACAGACGGATGGATAAAGTAGAGACAGAGACAGACAGACAGACAGACAGACAGATAGACAAATGGACAGATGGATGGATAAAGTAGAAGCATAGACAGAAATACAGACAGACAGATGGACAAACGAACGGATGGACGGACGGATGAATAAAGTAGAGACAGATTCAGACAGACAAATAGATAAACAGACGGACAAACGGACAGACAGACAGACGAATGGATGGATAGAGTAGAGACAGATAGACGGAATGGACAAGCAGACATACAGACACCCGAACAGATACATAGACAGACAAACAAGTCATGCCTTACAAGTTAGTTTTTCTCTCACTTTCCTCCTCTCAAACAAATGACACTGACAAATGAATCTGAATCACTGATAACTCAACCAGGAGGTTTTCAGGCTGTGAAACCTGAAAGTAAAACCCAAGCTGAAGTGTTTAACATGCTGCGTTCTTACAGCTCATCGAAATATACTCACATTGAGACCCATTTACAGCAGTGAGTAAAAATATAAGTCTGTTTTTATAAAGCTCTCCAACATGAGACGTGTGACTATAACAGGGAGCTGTGCCTGCAGGCTCTAATTAGAAAATGGGAGCTCTTCTAGTTTGTGCCCAACACTAATTAGTTAACCAGCTGACTTTACAGCAACTCAACCCTCTCAGCATCATCACAGCTCTTTCCCCTCATCCAGAACATTACTCAGCAGACACAAGTCTTATCTGTAGACACATACAGCAAGTTTAGTGCTGTTTTGTCAGGTTTTGAGACTGTTTAACTCATCAATGTAAATATTTAAACAATTTTTTCTCCCTAACAATGCTTTTAAAAAAGTAGCATGCTATTAAAATGGGGGGTGAGGGGGGAGACCTTCCATGTCATATACAGTACAGGGGCAGATTTAGTAATTTAGGGGTCCAAAGCAAATCCAGACATGAGGCCCAAGTCCTGAAATGCGTTGTTTCTACTTTTATTTAATTTAAATTTATTTTGCAGTTTTTTTTTAATGTCACTCAATCTTCTTTTCTACATTTTATCTTAATGCAAGCTCTACATTTTAAATGATTTGTTTTCTTAAAATGAATTTACAACAAAAAATAAATAAATAAATATGTATTATTTATAAATTTGACTGCTGGACTGCTCCATATTTGGGGTGGTGGATATTTTATTTTAGAATATTATGATTACATAACATTACATTATTGCAGAAATATTATGTTTTATTGTACATTAAATACTATTTAATTGTATTTGTTTGACTCACACTATACAAAATATCAAAAAAGGATGTTATATATAGTTTATAGGTATAATTTACACTTCTAGATATTTATTGGGGGGGCCCAGATGTCATGGGGCCCTAAGCGGCTGCTTACTGTACCTTGCTTATTGGTTAAATCCGCCTTTGAGTATAAAAAACATAACCTACCTAAAGCTCAGATTTTAAAGCAGCAGTCTGTGAACCCCCAAGGGACCTCAAGGGGGTGCTATAGAGTCCGATTTTTATACAAAAAATACAATTTGCAGAACAAATCTATTTTCCTTACAACTACTTTAAAGTTTAAGCTACAATGAACTACACCATATAAACAAAATTGAATAAATACATATTTTATTTTGCCTTCAAAAACATTTTAGCACAATTATAAACTAAGTTAAAACTTGAAGGAAATTACAATGATATTTTGTGATTGTCTTTTTTATTTTAGTGGTCATACTTTGAATCCTTGAGCTGTAATTTAGATAAAATATAATAATGACCATTTACAAGTCAAAGCATGATGTCCCCATTACTTTAATATTCCAAATGACTTATGTGAAATAAAATGTCAGGATGTAATTATGTAAAAAATAATACAACAATAATAATAATGACCTCCACTTCTTATTTTTCATACAGTTAAAGTCAGAATTATTAGGCCTCCTGTTAAATTTAGGTGCTTTTAAATTTTCCCCCAATTTCTGTTAAGCAGGTAGAAGACTTTTTCAATACATTTCTAAAAATAATCGTTTTAATAACTCAATTGTAATAACAGATTTATTTTAACTTTTCCATGATGAAAATACATCATATTTTACTACATATTTTCAAGATACTAGTATTCAGCTTAAAGTGCAGTTAGGTTAACAAGGCAAGCTAGGGTAATTAGGCACGTTATTGTGTAGCAATGGGTTGTTTTAAAGCCAATTGAAAAAAAAAACAAATATTGCTTAAGACGAATAATAATATTGACCCAAAAATGTTTATATATATATATATATATATATATATATATATATATGTTTTTATTTTAGCTGACAGCAAGTACAACTTTCTCTTGAAGTAAAACTATTATAGAAAAATCTGAGAAAAATCTGGGAATGTATAAATATTGCAATAATTATATTAATATAGAAGGGCTAATATTTTTGCCTTTAACTTAAATAATTAAACTAAAATAATTAGTTAGTAGAGTCTATTTATGGCATTAAATGATTCTTCTAAATATGCCCGACAAGAGTTTAGCTAAAAAATTATATAGTAGGATCTGAGTTGGGTCTATTTGCTCATGAAACCATGGGAAATCTCAGTGTCTGCCATACTTGAGCTCATCTTCCATCCCTACAGATTATCCCTGTATCCCCTGTTTTCACATCATCAGACTCAATCCACATCCTTCTGCTTTCCTCTTGAGGGCTGATTCCCCCATACAGATCAGTGCTGCCTCACTGCACCTGTCAATCACTGCCTCGTCTTCTCTCCCTCTCTTCCGATTCCCACACTCTTTCATCTTTTAGCATGAGACATGCATCACTTCAATCAGATCAATTAGCAACAAATTTCTTTTTTATCACCCTTCAATGAAAGTGAATCCAATCCAAGCTAATATATATATATATATATATATATATATATATATATATATATATATATATATATATATATATATATATATATATATATATATATTCGATTTGAATAAAAAAAATATATATACACTTTAACTAAGTGGAGGTTCTTGACCTCCCAAAACGCTATTGTGCAGCAAAATGGTGTTCTTATCACTGACAAATCACATTTATGATGCAGTAGGATAAAAAAAAATCATACATAGAATGGCTCAAAGATAAGAAAAAGTAATTTTAGGAAAATCCTAGTATTAATATTTAATAATTACTTTATTAATTTTTTTAACTTTATGATATTTATTAATTACTGAGTTTTTGACATTTGAACCAAAAATTTAACCAGTAACTTGAATCTCATCGCTGTAGATGTTGAATGAAGTGAACACTGAGGTGATGAACAGCATGTCAAAACCTTTACCAATGGTAATGATATTTTTTTTTTTCTTGATGTACAGACAACTAGTCTAGCTCTCCCCCTCCCTGCTCTTCCCCCATCCAAAAGTGTGTACTTTGGGGAAGAGCATGAGATGTGAAGGCTCTGCCCTGCCAGGGAGACAGGGGAGAAAACAAAATGGCATGGCTAACAAAAGGGCCTGTATCCAGGCCGAGGCAAGCCATTGTCCTATGCAGAGCCTGCCGTCGAACGTGAGACGAGCGGGTCCCCCCTCCACTGCAGGAACCTAATAGGAAATCAAAGTTCTCACGGAGAATGGGTCGGGCTCAGAGTTACCCTCCCTTGGGTCCCGCTGAAAGAAGAGTGCAGAAAGAGTTCTGGCAGGACCAGAGAAGGTTAATGCAGTGGATAGTCTTTCTGCAGCTTGTGTCTGTGGGCCACACTAAACTCTCTGTCTGTCTGTCTGTCTGTCTGTCTGTCTGTCTGTCTGTCTGTCTGTCTGTAAACATACTTTCACTGCTCAGCATATAAGCTCTGTTTGGAATATTTCTGGTTCAATTTCCCACTAAATTGCAGTTCTTATTAGTGAAAAATTCGTTATACACATTAAAACACAGTTCCCATAAGTGGTCAATCAGCTATTTGATAAAGAGGAGCAAAGTAAATCATATTGGTTTTTAATTTCCATTTTATTTTAAACAGGAAATCAAGTTTTAGGGTATATAAATTGTAAATAAAATGAAAATTATGAAAATATTAACCTTATAAAACAAATTTTTATTTCAATTTTCAACTCAAAATTCAATATAACATTTTCCTGAAACCTTTAGACAGAAACCTGTCTAAAATAACAATAAAAAACGTAACCCTCTCAATCTACCCAAAATGTATTCTTTCGTTATCTACTCATGCCATTTAAAACCTGTTTGGCTCTTCGATGAGAAACTTAAAAGAAAATTGGTTGGAAATGGAATCATGGTTGCCAAACTGGTTTAATTTCAATTCTCAATAACTTTTTTTACACTAAAAATTGTCATTCAGTGTAGAGTCAAACTAGTCAGCGTGATCTAACATGAACAATGTCAAATAACTCAGAGGTCAAGAAGAAAGCTTTAGTGGTACCAACACGTGAAACAACAAGCACCTTTTATCATCGTATGAAGGCATTATGATACTCTTCTCATCAGATTGAAGTGTTAAGCGACTGTGTTAAGCTGCTTACATACCTCATAAGCCCCAAAGGCAGGAACAGGTGAAGGGAGATCACCTGAGGGAAGCTTTTTATCGTGACACAGCACAGCACAACCCTCGCCCCCCTGGCTGTTTCTGGGTTACCCACCAGAGAACAAGGGCTTTTTGCGGTTCAGATTCTTGGAAGGTGTTGGATGTCTGCAGTGTCACAACTAACAAAACCATTTGAAAACAAAGTGGCCCACTGAATGCAGCGCTGCAACGTGATCCCAGTCCTTTTGTGTGGCAGAAGAAAATGTCCCCTCACAAGCAAGGGGGAGACACACCATTTAATTCCTCTGATTTTCCCCTTTTAAGTGTATTCTTCAAAGGTGAACATGTTAACTATAAAAAGAGCTATGTTACCTCTCGGGCAGAAGCAAACCCTCCCTGGATGTAAAGATGATCAACAAGCTGTGCATGGGTTATGCATGATTATTGTTAACTGAAACATGATGACAGTAAACTTTGCCATGATGACAGTACATAATAAGATACTAGCATTCACCTTAAAGTGCATTTAATGGCATAACAGTTAATTAGGAAATTAATAAGTCAAATTATGGTATAATGATGGTTTGTTCTGTAGACAATGAAAAAAATGCTTAAGGAGGCTACTAATATTGACCTTAATTTGGTTTCAAAGAACTTAAAAACTGCTTTTATTCTAGCCAAAATAAATCAAATAAAACTATCTCCAGAAGAAAATAATTTTATAGAATATTATTATATACATTCACTGAGGGGGAAGCACGGTGGTGCAGTGGGTAGCACAATCACCTAACAGCATGAAGGTCGCTGGTTCGAGCCCTGACTGGGTCAGTTGGCATTTCTGTGTGGAGTTTGCATGTTCTCCCCGTGTTTTCATGGGTTTTCTCCGGCGCTCTGGTTTCCACCACAAGTCCAAAGACATGTGGTATAGGTGAACTGAGTAAACTAAATTGACGTTAGTGTATTTGTGTGAATGGGTGCGTATGATTTGAGATGATTCCCATTGATGGGTTGCAGATGGAAGGGTATCTGCTGCATAAAACATTTGCTGGGTAAGTTGACAGTTCATTCCGCTGTGGCAACCCCAGATAATAAATGGGATTAAACTGAAAAGAAAAGAAATGATAAATATTCACTGAGCTATTTATTCAAATATGAAATTATTTTAATTTATATATATATATATATATATATATATATATATATATATATATATATATATATATATATATATATATATATATATATATATAATATCATATATTTTTGATTAAATTGAATGAGTATTAAATAAAAAAGTTTAATATGCAAACTTATTTTTTGATTACCTCGATGGCAAAAAATATCTAATTTACATTTAGCTACACTTGAGCTAAAATAAATAAATTAAAGTTAAAAAAAGTCAATAATAACAACAGACAAACTTTAAACTAAAACTTATTAAAGATGACAAAGCACACAACAAAATTTTTGACTAAAATTGTAAAATTGATGGAAAATATACAAAAATATAAAGCTATTTCATAAAACAAAATTTTATAAAATAATTTTATAGGCAGGGACAATATTTTGATAGTCTCTCTTTCAGTTTTTCTCAATTGCTTTGGCACATTTTTTTGAAACAGTCTTAGCATTTACTATACTGTGAGTGCAAATATCAAAACTGTTTGCTAGAACTTCAGAGATTTATTGCATGATCAAAATGATTAGTTATCCGTCTGTCTGTCGATCCAATTATCTCTTCTGTCTGACGTCGTCGTCTGTCTGTCTGTCTGTCTGTCTGTCTAGCCATATACATTACAGTTGCTTTGGCACATTTTTCAAAACAGACTTAAGATTCTCTCAAGTGTTTGCTGAAACATCAGAACTTTATTGCATTTCTGCAAAATGTAGTTACTCCCCTAAAACATTTCATTCATGCTTCAAAACCAAGTAATTGTGCCAGAAATGTGGCCAAGGCCACCAAAACATAAATTGTATTTGTCATTGTGTGCGCATCACTGCTCAAAATGATTAATTGTTGTTTCATCATGACAAACCACCATGAATATTAAGGTACAGTAAATTAATGGAAAATTAATGTGTACAATTAATGTGTACAGATGTATTACATCTGTATTACTTGCTTGTTCAATTACTGTATTGTATATTTCATATTTCTTATGTAACCAAAAAGTCACACACACAAAAAAAACTACAAAATATAATCAATGAAAAAAAATATTTTTGGTGGACATCCTGTTGCTCTTGTTGGCCTTGCCAGAGATTTCAATTCCTCCAAACTGTTCATCCATAAACATGTTGCAGTTCAGGATTGTAAATTTGTGAAATATATATATATATATATATATATATATATATATATATATATATATATATATATATATATATATATACTCCACTACATTCATAACACAAATCGTATCGCAACTAGAGATAATTTACCAATTTAGCAGACATTACAATGTCAATATCAGATATTTATTGTGTAAACGAGTGTATACAAATGTTTGACACAAATGTTTGAACAGTTTTGAGTGTGATGGCTTACACGATGAAAGATGATGATTGAAAAGTTGCGAAGAGCTTGATAGTTTAAATGAGAATCGTCTCATCAGTTTTGATCAACAAGCCAAATCCGATTAGTTTTTGTCCAAACTACAAACAGTCGTACTTACTCGTTGCACACATCGAAACCTTTGCAATTTGCTTAAATCTATAAAAAAAGGCCACTCTGAAGCAAACAATAACCTCATTGTTCGGAGATCTAAACTTATTGTTTTGAAAAAAAATTTCAGTTTAGAATTGAGCCAAAGCAATGAGAAAAACAGCATACTGCTTTATTTTTTCAATCATGTTTTTATTTAAATTTTAAATATTTAATTTATTCAATTCTCCCTTTATATATTAAACAAAAATATTTTTCAATTTATTAATTTATTTATTGCAAGTTTTAAAATTATTCAAAACCATAACAAAGACAGAAACTATGCAAACCATTAAAGCAGGAATACCAACAATTGTTCTTTCAATACTTACATGATGAAGAGCAAATACAGTTCTAGTTATGCAAAACAGATCTAGAGACCCACTCCATAGCACTAAATGCTTCAAACAGAAATGATGTGGATTCATTTTAATTTGTAGCAGCGATTCATGACAGAAGGTCAGAATACAGCGGGTCACGACCAAACTGAACGAAGGCCTTCCAACTGTCTGTCTATGTGTTGTGTTTGGCAGCATTGCGACAGCTTATTCTACGTTCCCTGTTGCCGTCACACTCCTGTCAATCAGCCAGTTAATTACTGCCAATGTCCACTGTGTGAAAACCTATGTCAAGATCTTTGACCTCATGAGTTGAAACCCCCTCCGTTCCAGTCTACAGCGTCCCAGACAGAGAGGTTCTACCACTGACCACCTGACAGAGTACACCGTCCAGCCCTCGAAGCTGACTTTAATGGCCTAACGTCCACCTACGAGTGTATTTGAGAATATGCTATGCAAGTGCAGAGTCAAGACGTGTCAACAAGGTCAAGAGATAAATGTATGACGGTGTGTGCGTGTGTGTGTGAAAACTCTTTGGGTGTTGACAGTGACGAATGGAGATGAAGAGGAGCAGGACTCCTGGGACTTAAAGCTAATCCAGCATTCTAACAATGGGCTTTGCTGGCGGGAGGGCTTTGACTCGCTGTGACTGAGGCAGGAGGCGGAAAATAACACACTGACATGTTTCATTAAGCTTGTTAATGCCGTCTCTGCCCCCGTCTCTCCTCTCAGATCCCACAGGCTATACGCCAGACATCCGTGTTCGGGAATGCGGCTGAAGAAAAGTCTGATCAATCACTGTTTACCTAGGATTGAATTAGCAGACTGACTGGCATGGGAATAATGACTAAGATGTTGGTAATTTGCGAACAATGTAAAAAGGGGCATATTGGAGTATAAAGTTTTTTAGGAGGGACATTATTGATAAGGCAGCAGAATTAAGAAACTTCAATATGTCTTGTAGCATACACTTTTTTTATGTGGGTTTTCCCAGTATGTCATTGAGGAACCATTTTGTGGTCACAACCAATGCAATTTGCAAGTTGTTGCAATTTTCAACAATGATTCACTCTTAGCTGCCATACTTCCATGATGATTACCAAATTATTGGGTGTGTTCTGGAACTTTTCCTTCTTTGATGTGTGATTCCGTTCCCCTGATTCGACTCTCATTCCGTAGGGTCAGACATGAGAACAATTAAAACAATAACACTAGCCACTTTCCCAGAGATGGGTTGCGGCTGGAAGGGCATCCGCTGCGTAAAAACTTGCTGGATAGGTTGGTGGTTTATTCCACTGTGGCGACCCCGGATTAATAAAGGGACTGAGCCGACAAGAAAATGAATTAATGAATGAATGAACACTAGCCACATGAATATGTATCCACACCTGTACAATCACTCGCGGAGAGATTTTAAAGACTCAGAGGTGGTCATACATCAGACAAGGAGTCTACCTCATGTCACCTGTCTTTTCCATGAGTTTGCACACACAGGTATGTTTACATGGACACAAACACTGATTAAGACAAAACTAAGAGTCTACCATGTAAATAGATTTTTGATTACCTTAATCCAACTAAGGGTGTCATGGTGGGGCAGTGGGTAGCACGATCGCCTCACAGCAAGAAGGTCGCTGGTTCGAGCCGTCAGTTGGCATTACTGTGTGGAGTTTGCATGTGGTTTCTTCCGGGTGCTCTGGTTTCTCCCACAGTCTAAAGACATGTGGTACGGGTGAATTAAATGAGCTAAATTGGCCGTAGTGTATGTGTGTTAATGCAGGAGTGTATGGGTGTTTCCCAGTGTTGGGTTGTGGCTGGAAGTGCATCCACTGCATAAAACATATGCTAGATAAGTTGGCGGTTCATTCCGCTGTGGCAACCCCTGATTAATAAAGGGACTAACCAAAAAAAAAAAAGAATGAATTATTAAATAGCGGAAGAAAAACAAAATCGCAGTAAATCAGATTAAGACGTAGAGTATTTATATTTCATTTGCATTATTGAAGAGCAGTACAGACATGTAAACACCTTAATCAAACTATTACAGTCATGTAGAAATTTTCAGGACAGGTCATAGACACACGGCTGTTTGACATTGTATTCTCTGCATCAACAGAGTTATTCCAGGAATACAGCCACTCACATTTTCTAGGGCACAACTCATAGAGACTCATCACATCCTTCAGAAGTTTTTGGAAGTGGAGTTTTTCTTTCCACTAAAAAAACTCTCCCAGTACTTACTGTACATGGGCACTGACATAAGGCATGCGCTGTTTACATGCACAATGTAAAATAATCTCATACACAGTACCAGAGTTTGTTGCTGGGGCATGAATGAAATGTTCCTGAATGAAAGTGAAACAGCTTAAGAGCAGTTATAGTCAAAACATTGTAAATGAAACTTAAAATTAAAATAGCCAAAATTATATGAAACTCCAGAGGAAACATTGGATAGTGCTGTGATGTACTGTAATGACTTTAATCAATCTATGTGTTATTCATTCATTCCTTTTCCTTCTGCTTAGTCAATGATTGTCAGGGGTCGCCACAATGGAATGAACTGCCAACTGTTCCAGCATATAAGCACCAAGAGAAAATCCAAAAGAAAATGTATGTATTATAACATGTAAAATAAGGCCATGAAAGAAACATTCCTAAAGCAACTCCTAAACCTATTATTCATATTATTGCCTTATTCAGATTATGGTAAATAATTTGATAAATGTAGTCTGACTGCAATAGTAAATTGGTCGATTTTACAGCTGATAAAAACATGCTTACAGATGGCTTCGTGCATATAGCTAATATTACTCTTCATGACATCTGTGAGGAAGGTGAATTTTTTAATAACTTATCCATTTCGTTTTTATTAAGTTTTATCAAGTCTGCATAAGTCGCCTCACAGCAAAAAGGTTGCGGGTTCGAACCTAGGTTGGGTCAGTTGGCATTTCTGTGTGGAGTTTGCATATTCTCCCGTGTTCACGTGGGTTTCCTCCGGCTATATATATATATTGAGTGGGCTAAATTATCTGTAGTGAATGAGTGTGTACTGGTTTCCCAGTGATGGGTTGCAGCTGGAAGGGCATCCGCTGCGTAAAACATATGCTGGATAAGTTGGTGGTTCATTCTGCTGTGGCGACCCCAGATTAATAGAAGGACTAAGCCGAAAGAAAAATGAATGAATGAAAGCCTGCATAATTAAAGGTGTGGCCAGTTGAGTGACAGCTAGGTCTTGCTGGGCACCATCACTTCACCTCAGCTGATTCCGGCTGATTAGCCACTGAACTCGACATATAAATCATATTTTTGTTTTGTTTTATGTGGCTTTACACAACTAATTGCCTTTTGGAATTATTTCCAACAATTATCGGATGATATGGCATGCTGTGTGCATTTAATTGTGCTCACAAACCATTCACGTGGCCTCTATATCCCAGGTGAGTAAAATTATATACTTATATACCATATCTATAAATGCATTTGTTTTATTTCAGATCATTTATCATTTATATTTTTCTTTGGACCTGTAATGCACTCCAGAATCTGAAAGATTGATTAGCTGTAGGCTATAGAACAGTCATCTGAAACGTCATACAGTTTGGATTTCGTAAATAGCCTTGCTAGCCTTGCATTTACTAACACATTTGAAGTACTTGGAAGTAATTTGCATTTTCCTCCTGTAGAAAAACGTCTAAAGAACCATGTTTGGTGGCTCAATGTATTACAACAGTGTTTTTAAAAGTCTAAACACTTTGTTGATATAGTATACAACCAAGCACATGTGGTCAGGACACAAACGATTCGCTGGTAATAAGTATTAAGCATTTCTCCCAAAGAAAAACTTTGTATACGCAAAATGCTAGCAGGCTCTGCTCACAGTCCAACTCTTTGCCCTTGTTTGGTATCCTGCGGTCGGTGCGATGACACGCGAACAAAATGGTGACAGTTGGCCACGCCTACATGTAGCTTCTTTTGCGTTATTCAGAAACCTATGGTTTCCTACTACAGCACACCTACAGTATGTCTGCACTGTAAACAAATTGCGTAAACTCGTTTGTAAATTTGACATCTACACATCATGTGACGCAAGTTCACACTCCAGACTATCATCAATTCTCAGTGAGGTTTGCAGAGGCTGTGGATTAAAGGTAAAATAATGTAGTAAATAATGCTCAGTTTCTTGCACAGATCGATCGTTTCACTTCATAAGACGCCAATGTCTCGTAAGGAGCAGTAAGTATTAGTTTTGATTTGCCTGTATGCTTTGTTGTTTACTCTCAAGGGGCAGGTAACAATTTACTTGCATTCTATGAATAACCAAAGACCACATTTTCAGCTTGAAAGTTTAATTGTTCTACTGAAGGAAAAAGCCATGAGCATGGCCTGAGGGTGAGTAAAAGCAGATTTTCAGTTTTGCCAAATTCAAAATTCAAAAGAACCATTATTTTTTTTAATTAATGAACAAGAGTGATATTTTGTTAAATGGTTTTCATGTGCGTTAAATATTCTCCAATGAACCATGAGTGCCATTTTTCCCCTTTCTATTGTCAGTCTTATCCCAGATGTATCTGATATCATATCATCATTTATTCATTTTCCTTTGACTTAGTCCCTTTATACATCAGGGGTCGCCACAGCGGAAAGAACCGCCAACTTATTCAGCATAAGTTTTACACAGTGGATGCCTTTCCAGCTGCAACCCATTACTGGGAAACACCCACACATTCTCACAAACACACACACACACTATGGACATTTTATCCTATTCAATTCACCTATAGTGCATGTTTTTGGACTGTAGGGGAAACCAGAGCACCAGGAGGAAACTCACGCAAACATAGGGAGAACATGCAAACTCTACACAGAAATGTCAACTGACCTAGCCGAGGCTCGAACCAGCTTGCTGTGAGGCCACATCGTGAAAACTGTGCCACTGCGCCACCCCATCAGAAATCATATAAATAAATTAGTAATTAAACTAAATGCATCTTTTCTCTTGTAGGTTCATTTTGTAATCATTCTGTTGGGTGAAACAAGACCATTCAACAGTCTATAGAGCTTTCTTTCTAATATAATAAAACAAACTAATTAAACACTCTTAAACAATCAAGCAAAACAAGCAGTCTAATATATCATAGGTTAGTAAAAATGGTTTTATCTATTACATTATAAATAACTTTAAAAATACAGTTTCACCCAGAAAACATATCTGTCAAATCCAACTTTTTAATGCTATTGTACATCACAACCACTCATGAAACAACACACAGCCAATATCACATATTGAAGCATTCTCACATCCATAAACACATATTACCAGCATGTATTTTCTTCAGCACAGCCCAGATTAACCAGAGACGTGTCTGCCTTAAAAGAATCTCAAAGAAAAACATACTCTCCACAATTCCTTGGAGGAAAATAATGTCATTTCCAGTGATCAATACGAACCTGGATCTATGTGGAAGGTGAGAAAAAAACAGCCGGCTAAATAAATCAAGTGTAACACGAGAATGAAAATTAAAATGCCATCGCTTTGTGGCAAGATGAAAGGGAGAGCGCAAAAGAAAGGCTCTGGAAGCAGATTGGGTTAGGGTGCCCGAAATCACATCACTAAAGACTTGCCCTCTCTCCACAAATCTGATCGTGAGCAATAACCGCCGATTAAGAGCGCACTCCATGGGTATAAAGAGAAAATTCAAAAGTCCACTGTGACTATGGGGACTTGGTAGGATTGGATTAAGGGCCAGAGAAGGAAAGTGACCACAGGGGAGGCATACTGATCAGAGAGGGGGTGAGAGGGAGCGGCATAAAGCAGCAAGCTTTAGAAAGCATTTAAAATAAACAGATATTTTAACTGATTTACCTCTAAAAGGTGCATATTGATTTGTTTTGGTTATAATATGTACCCTTAAAGGGATATTTCACCAAGAATTAAAAATAAAAATACATTTCTTTTTTCAGCCATACATATGAAATCATGTAACTAAAACTGTTCATCTGATTTTTAGAACAATCTTGCTCTCTTCAAAAAGAAAAGACCAATCAGAGCACCACTAGACAGTGACGAGACCCCAGAAGCATACAAAACAACTACTATTAACAACAACAGAGCAAAATAAAGGGTAAGATAGAGCAAACTAAAGGGTAAAGGAATAGTTTACCCAAAAATTAAAATGTACTATTTTTTCAACCACAAGTGGTTCCAAAAGCTGAACACCTGTAGCCATTGATTTTCATAGTGTGAAATACAAATACAAGAAAGTCAGTGGTTACACTTTTTTTAAATTTTATTATTACTTGTTTTTTGAATATCTTATCTTGTGTTCAACAGAAAAAAGAAAGTCAAACAGCTTTGGAACCTGGAGGTGAAGGGTGAGTAAATGATGACCGCATTTTCAGTTTTGGGTGAAATTTCCCTTTAAACAGACACAGTAATCAATAGAACAAAAAATGGGTGCAAAACGAACTGAAACCAGGGTAACAGATAATATTTAGTTACTTAGAATAAAAACTCAGGTGTCACAGTAGTGTAGTGGGTAGCATGCTCGCCTCACAGCAAGAAGGTCAAGGTTCGAGCCCTGGTTGGGTCAGTTGGCTTTTCTGTGCATGTTCTCCAATTGATTGTGTGGCTTTCCTTACGATTTCCCCCACAGTCCAACGATATGTAGGTGATTTTAGATATAGGTGAATTATGAGCTAAATTGCCAGTTCATTCTGCTGTGGCGACCCCTGATGAATAAAGGGACTAAGCCGAAGAGATAATGAATAAATGAATGAATTTATTTATTTATTTATTAAAACACAGTCAAACAGTAGCCTGAATTGTGCTACATTTGGACAAAATAATTGATATTTTGGAACAGTCAAAAAAATAAATAAATAAGAATGAGTGTTTATATGACCTATTTTTAACCCTATAACTTCCTGTTCTAGCATATTTTAACTGTTTTAATTCATTATTGTTAAAGTCATTTAAAGAATGACTGTTTTAATTAATGATTTGCACACAGCATGTTTGGTTTACAAAAAAAAAAAAATCAAACAAACATAATCCTGTTGCACTACTACACTTGATTTTAAAACATGTTAAATAAGAATCTGAAATATTTGATGGCATACTTCAAAAAATAAAGATGATTTAGTATTCAAAAATGTTTTATTTTGAATAGATTTTAAAATAAATTGGTTGTAAACTTCATATTTTCAGATTTTTCATAGTATATGTAATTTCGGTACTTTTACCATAAACCGACAACCATACTCTCCTGCATTCACACACATATACCATCAACCATTTGGTTTAGAAATAATGGGAAGTGTTGAAAAAATGCATTAGGTGTGTTAACTAGCGACATTAGAAGCTTAGAAATGCAATCCAATTTTTTTTCCAGGTGGGGCAGTTAAAAGGTTAAGGTACATAGTTACAAAGCATGCCCAACTACCTGCCTGACACTTCCATACAGCATTTTCAGTCATTTTAATGTTTGCATCTCATTAAGCTCCTACAATGGCCTTGGTGTCACAGAAACCTCAACTAGAACTTGAGAGCAAATACAAATCAGCTGGAGGAAGATAAAGCACAATGTGTAAGTGACCAAAATAACCTCTGAACTCTGTGACCCAAAGTAGCCTACTCAAAATGCAAGAGGAGAAATACGAGGTGTGGTACCTCTCCTCTCCGAGGTCTCCATCTCACAGTGAACTTTAATGGCCAAAGCCCCCTTCTCTGATTACTTTCTGACAAATTGTCTTATCAGTCCTGAGGCCGATTGGGCGAATGAAAACATGACCCTGGCCTGAATCTCACCGACATTCATGCAGACATCTCGGGTACAACCGATGGGCCAGATAAGCCGGATCAGTGCAGCCACTGGAGTGGCTAACAAGCGGCCATTAGACTTTCTTTTCATGCATGCTGCTGGAAGAGGCCGGCGACCGGAGGGGAGGCAGGGGGAGGATGATGGTGATGGGGATGGGGAGGGGGATCGGAGCAAAGTAACCTTTTAGATCAGCATCATTGTGCGCTGTTAAGAGGCACAGCCTTTGTGCCTAAGAGCCAGGGGGAGCGAGAGGTGAGGTGGAGGGGGGAGCTGGAGATAAGTGGCTCCTCCTTTCTGATTCACGCTCTGCTACTCCCACAGTAGTGGATGGGGACACGGAGAGAGAGGCTGCCGGTGACACAGTGGAGGCTTTGTGGGAGCAGCCCAGAAGGCCCCCAGGTTGAGAAACAGAGAGGGAACGAAAAAGGTATGGAGAGAGTGAGAGAGAAAGGCAGAGTCACTTAGAAAGGTCAAGAGGAAGAAGAGGAGGAAGAAGGAATCTGAGGTGAAGAATCGTAGCACCCTTTGAGACTGACCAGATCACTGACAGGGAGAAGGGTTAATGGGATGAAGGTAAAGGGGGTGGGGTTTAAGCTTAGGTTACACCAGTGCACTGCCTGTCATGTCCATCAATTTCTTTTTTCCGCTCAGTGTCAGTGATAAAAGGAAGAATAGGTCTGGACTACTTCCTCTCTCTGGTTTGTGGGCAGGACTGAATATCACACCTCAAAACCTAGGAAACATCACTGAGCTACAACACAATACACATGTTCAGGACACACCAAGGACCAATGAGAATATGCAGTACATACTTTTACTGGGCAGGTTTCTGTGTTAGAATTCTTGATTGGCAAGAACATCAGGGGAACCAATCTATTAGAAAAAAATATCTTTATAGTGGCAAAATTTTTTTATATATTTTCAAAATATTCCAAATTAAAGGTTCACGAAACCCTCAAGTACTTTTTTTGAGGTATTAACAGATTTGTGTGTGTTGAGCATCAGTTAAGACAATGTTAGCTTTAATTGTGGGAAAAACTGGGTAATTTTGAGCTTTTGTCATCTAATTTCCTCTTCCGGGTTTAAAATGTTTTTTGTGGTGGGATCAAAATTGGCGACGTAGAGCAAAACTTCAAGTGCAAAGATAATGACGTCATTTTCTCATTCTCTATTTATAGCTGAATTTCTTATCCTATGAAAAGAGCCTGCTTCTTAATTATTCATGACTGCACGTGCTTTCCGAATGCAAGGCAGACCTGCTAGTGCCAAGCTGTGAGACACGGACCCATGGCACAAAGTATTTAGCTGTTCCTGAAGGGTCGTATGTGTTTGTTTCCATGATCCATGGGGTTTGTTGCATGTTTTACCCCGCGATGCTGTCGGGCCTATACAGCAAAGCTGTTTGTGTGCAGCAAGCCTCATTTATAGTGTTTATATGATCACGATTATCTTTATAATGATATAAATTGTGGTTATCTATATAGGAAATTACGAATAAAAAATGTAGCAGGGCATTAAATTACTGTTTATTTCTTTGCATTAAATTTTGTAAATTATAAAATCATGCATATCCTCATGGTTTGTCTTATTTTGTGAGCCGACTGACAACAATTGTTCGCTCTCCTCCTTCTCCTCTGCTGGCCACGTTCACTCCTGCCCTTTGCTCGCGGAGCTCCACGCCCATTATGATGCATCTTTTAAAAATATTCTGAGGTGGACCTGAACCAAAGGTGGGGGGTGTCATGACCCTTTAAAGGGTATTTTAATAGTTTTTTTAAGGCATTGCTGTGAAGAACCACATTAGGTTCCTGGGTGTATTCACAGCTACTCTGGTGCAACTGCTTTTTTAGAAAGGTTCATTTTATTATGTGTGAACTTATCTAAACTCTGCCATCTGAACTCATCTGTGTAATTCAACTGAAATAAGACAGCAACATTGACCAAAGAAAAAAAAAAACAGTACATGTCACATGAAATTCTTTAATTTCAGTTTAATATTATTTGCGTATTAAATAGAAACTCAATATAATTTTTACTTGGACTTTAAGGCAAATTACCCCTTTTATAAATTGGATGAATGAACATTTTATGGTAATTGTTGTTTTGAATAAAGCTATATCTTGATTAGAACAAAAAGAGTATGTTAAATTAATTGACTTTCTTCAGCAAGACAATTGCTTTGTACCAGGTTTTAAACGATTATTCTCATGAAAATAGAAAATATTGTTTATTATTTCTTTTTCATTGGGTCAATTAATAAAATTTAGATGTTATCAATTGCCCTAACTTTTTAATTGGTTAAATGAAAGTTTTTTTCCAGTGCACATTTTACAGTCAAATGCACTTGATGCTTTTTCGTCAAACCATGTAAACCATGAGTACTAAACTAAACACCTTAGTGTTTACAGTAGAACTGTATTCAATGTTTTTATTCTATTTGCTTTAGAATTGTATTGTATTTGCTACCTGCAAGCTACTGTGTTGAAATTAGTGGAACAAACAGGATCTTAAAGATTCAATGAAAATCTGCAGAATGCAATTAAACAAGGTAAGACGTGTAACTAAAAGAGCCACTTAGTTTTGATGTGTTTGATGTGTTAAACCAGGGGTCACCAATCTCAGTCCTGGAGGGCCGGTGTCCCTGCAGGGTTTAGCTCCAACTTGCCTCAACACACCTGCCTAGGTGTTTTGAATATTCTTAGTAAGACCTTGATTTGCTTGTTCAGGTGTGTTTAATTAGGGTTGGAGCTGAAATCTGCAGGACATCGACTCTCCAGGAAACAGTTTGGTGACCCCTGTGTTAAACCTTACAGCCACAACCCAGCAACATGCTGGGAAACACCCATACACTCTTTCATTCAGACGCACACAAACACTATTGCCAATTTAGTTCATCCAATTCACTTATAGCGCATGTCTTTGGCTTGCAAACACTGGGAGAACATGCAAACTGCACAGGATCAGCTTCCTGGATCCCGGTCCATCCAGGACTCAAACCAGCGATCTTCTTGCTTTGAAGCGACAGTGCTACCCACTGAGCCACTGTGCCAACCTCATGAACAAACATGCTCTCTTTATCCATGTGCAGTGCACCTGAATATTAACAAGGAATAAAAGTGTAATTCGAATTTCAACATTACCAGCCAAATCTATCTGGGCCACAACCTAGCATATGTTCTGGCCCACTATACACCTGGGTCCTCATCCACCCTAAAAAAGGACACACACTGGAATCCGACACAATCATTTAGATCTGGCTCACTCCCTGCTAAAGTACCGTCTGGTTTTACGTGGCCCATGTCTGGTGCAGGCACTAACAGACAGATCTGCTTATCTCTCTGATAATGTATTACCTAGATCAGGATAACAACACACATGAGCGACTGGAGACTCGAATAATATTAAATAAATATTTATTGATCCCGCAGTATAAGAAAAGAAAAATATAATACAGTATAAATCCAAGCATATACTAGCTGTGAAGTTTTGCCACAAACAAACAAACACAATTTTATAAAGATTTATAAGACATGCTTATAAATACGTGTAAGATTATCAGATGTGTACACCATTTCAGAAGTACTGCAACTAATTGTAAAATATTATTAAACGCAAGCAAATTATTTGACTATAACTGTAATAGAACAGCTTTTTGATTAATTTATCCTTCTTTGTAGTTGAGAGAGGGAGCGTGCTTGATCAAACACCTGACACCAATTACAATTTACCTTTATTTTTTTATGTCATCTGTGCTCCCTCATTCTGACAGTGGTCTGTCTGTGACAGTATAAACTTGGTCCGAAGTCTGAAACCCAACTAAACTGAAAACGGACCTATCACAGCAAAAAGAACTGGGTGTAAAGTCAGCTAAACCGAAAGTGCACCTGTCAAGGAAAAAAGAACTCAGTTTGAAGTCAGGTAAACACAACTAAACCAAAACTTAACCGGTCACGGCAAAAAGAACTTGGGCCAAATTAGATAATCACAACTAAATAAAAAGCAGACCTGTCACAGCAAAAATATTAGATATATGCATCTACACCAAGAGTGTACAGAAGCTTTGAGCAGAGACTGGCCCTCAGAGAAAAATACATCAGTAGACAGGGTTTTGTAGAGCTGGCATAGCTGTGGCTCATTATCTTCTCACCAATGCTGAGACTGAGCCGAAAGTGTCGCATTGTAGCTGGACTCAGCCCAAAAATGCTATGTTGGTAGTATCAGAAAAAAATCATAACAATAATTTGTCGATATCAGTACAGATATTATTACTGCAAAAATTTCTGATAACGATATTGACATCCATAACACGAATCATAACCATAAACTGATCCAATATCATTTGTTTAAAGGTGACAATTCTTCATCACTGCTTAGAAACACAATGAAATAAATAGATCAATTCATACAAGGGTAGCTGTAAATATAAATACACACTGGATCAGTACTCGGTAAGGGAATATATGCTAAGCTTAGGTATCAGACACAAAAAGTGCATCAGAACATGATTAATAATTATAATCATTAAATAAAAGAATCTCTGGAAGACTTTTTTCTTTTCTTTATTTCTTTATTTATTTTGTAATTCCCATTGTTTATACAATCTAGCAAGATACAAAGACACAGTCAGAGCTGCGGATAGTAGAAAAATTATTTTAATTAAATGCTTTATCATACTAATTATAAAAGGCGGAATGATCTTGGTCCAGGGCTTGGACACTGGTCAAATGGGCTTGGTGCCCATTGAAATCAACAACTTCAGAAACGCACTGCTTCAATGAAGTCCACTATAGAATATTGGATGAACAAAAGGAGATCTCATGGCAAAGGGACTGAAAATCATGATGAGCCGTCCAGAGCCTGATGATGATCTCATGAGACCTTGCAGGGGCCACGCTGGGAAGGGTCATGTCAGACATCGACTCCCATGGTGGGGCCCTTCTTCCATACTCCTCCTCCACTGTGACTGTCACCACCTCCCCACTGGGCCCGTCCCAGCTCAGACTGACCCCACCAGTCCGAACCAGCAGGGGTGTGTACCCTGCGTCCCAGTCCCAGTCGAGCCATCACAGCGTCCCTCCAGTGGGAAATAATGAGCGCCTTAATGCCTTGTATGCCATCATTATTTGTCTAGAAGCCTTCAGCCTCTACCTGTTTTAAATCTACAGTTAATCTTATAAATATGAACACTTTAGAAAGATTTTGGTGGTGTTATTTGTGTCAATGTTTGGGCTTCGTTATACTTGTTGTGACACTGATGATGAATCAGCATCTACAATAATTTGATAAATTTAAATATGTCAACCAAAACTAGATAATTACCGTAGTAAACATTCATTGGAATGAATGAATGTATTAAAGCCCTTTACTGTGTATTTCTATACACCCAAAGCACTTTATAATCATATCCGGGTGATTTTATTATTATTTTTATTTTGAATTCTAAAATCAAAATAAAAATCTAATATTAATAACATCCTATTAGTATGTGAATTTCAACATCGATTCATCTTTTTAAATCCTGCATTGTGTTTGCTACTATAATTAACATCACTCCTATGCAAAATGATGCAGAAGAATAATGTATATAGTCAGTCCGCTCAGTTAAATGTAATTCTGCAGCTCATTTGAACTTAATTAAATAGAAATATTGATAATTATATTGCTCTTACACACATCAAAGTTTTGATTCATAAAAGAGTTTGTTTCTCATAGGCTATTCCCACAGTATATATGAAGTGGCGGGACACAAAGAGAAGACACAGCAAGGAGGTGCACATTCTCTTCCCACACTGCCTTTACCCTGGAGATGGTCAGATCCCCCTCACTAACCCCAGTTCCCCCTCCTCCTCCTCCTCCTCCTCCTCCCCAGCTTCCCTCCACTTCCATCTTCCTCATTGTAGGCTGATTTAATTAAAAAATACCCAGCAGCACCACCCTGGACCTCACCCGCCAGGGTGGGACCTCTAGCTGTGGCACAGGGATACATTGTCATTTACTGCTTACAGACACATACATACATCTAAGCTTAGGTTTTCCCATAGTTGAAGGTAATTAATTTGTGACAAACATGATGCATTGACCTAACAGGATGGCATTTTGAACTTTGTTATCTATCATAAAGCACCTTGCTGTTTGAAGGGCATATTCATATGGTCAAATCTATACTGAATAACATCCTAATAAGCCAATAAAACACAAAATCTAAAAAAATATATACATATAATAATAATAAATGAACAAAAACTAAATGTTTTAATTTCTGACAAGTTTTCTTTGTTGATTATTACAATGTAATAATATTATACTACTCCTTCTGCTTATGTGTTGTCTTGGATACCGTATATATTATATTTAAGGCAAACACCATCATGTCAAGCGTGCTTGATGCGAGTCATCCTAACATAAATCAGCATAATTAATCTACATGTTCTGTCCATCCTTGAATCACAAGCCTTCTTTGACAGCTCCTGGATAATGTCTAATGAATGTGGAATGAGACAATGGCAATTAATTTTGTGATGATCTTGCCATTTGGAAAGGGCGGGTATTTTGTTTTAGGGGGTGGGAAGGAGCCAAATCGCAGACATGTTGCCACGGTGATAAGGTACTCCCTGCCGCCGTCGGGTCTCGGACAAGCAGGGAGCCGTGGCGACTGGATAGTGACAGACAAAGTGACAAGTCCACAAGGATGGTGGGTCAACCTTGAGCTCAATTCCTCAAACCTCTATAGGGGTGTCATACACTTGATGTAATGTACGCCACTGATGCAGTAAATTGATGAAAATGAGTGTGAACGGAGTCTGGCCATTGCCAACCTCAATTCTGCTGTGCTTCTGATATATGTACATCTTCATATTCATAATCATAATGTTTTAAATAAAAAGCATTGTGTATTATCTAATTTTGCAAGAGTGATAGAGTTTATGCCAATGAGACTGCAGTAAAACAAACTGGGGTCTCGGATTCAGATCCCTGCTGTTTAGGGTCAGGAGTCTGATCAAACTCAATGTCAGTGTGCCCATTGTGTACATGGCACTAGTGTAAGTTATAGGAATCTCCATAGTGACAAGGAAAGGGAGACAGAGTGGCGGCATGGAACTCTCAGGACAATTCAGGACTGCATACTGCGTACATGTACATTTGACATTGACTCTACAGTAGTATGTGAAATGCTGCCAAGTGGTTTAATAATCACCACTGTTTATCAAGGGTAAATAATTGCTTATGATGGTTTACCATTAATCCTACTGAAAAGCTAGTATATTCATAAAATATTAAAGTGATAGTTCACCCAGAAATCTGCAGATAATTTACTCACCCTGTGGCCATCCATTTCTTTTTTCATTCGGCAGAACATTAAAGAAGATTTTAGGCTGAAACCATGGACATTGGTGATTCATGATATGCAACTCAACATCTACAGGGAGTTGAGAGAGGAAAAAGCACAGAGGCATAATAAGATTAATAACCGTAATAATCTTAATCTTGATATTTTAGCTTTGTCTTATAATGTGTAATAATTCTCAACAGTGTTTAAATGAATGCCAAATTAAATTGTTTAGCTGGTGTGTGTACTGTACACTTTAAAAATAAAGGGGCTGCAGTAACTTTTTAATGATTTTTTTTTTTTTCAATTAAATTTAAGTTGTACATTGGTTGGGTTTGTCCATATTTGACCCAATGTTGGGTTACGGCAGTCCAGCATTATTTAAAGTGTATTTACATGTCACACGCTTTAAATTAGATCTGGCATGAGCACACTTTACAAATATAGAAAATTTTTAACACTTGTGCACTAACAATACCCCATCTCCTTTTCATTGATTTAAAAAGCAGACTTAATATTTATAGATTTCAGGAGATGACAGGTATATAAATCTTTTTGCTCCACTGCCTGTATTCATCAAGTCATAAAGTGTCCTGTGAACAATGGGAGATGTAAAATCCCCAAAGCAATAGTGCACCATTTCACAAACTGTGTAGGTAGAAGCTAAGTGAAACAAAAGGCTTTTTTAACAACTCATGTTTTAATAAGCAGCAGCTCCATTTCCGCCAGACATTTCTAGTTTTAAATTTCAATACAATTATTCATTCATTCATTTATTTTCTTGTCGGCTTAGTCCCTTTATTAATCCGGGGTCGCCACAGCGGAATGAACCGCCAACTTATCCAGCAAGTTTTTACGCAACGGATGCCCTTCCAGCCGCAACCCATCTCTGGGAAACATCCACACAAACACACTCATACACTATGGACAATTTAGCCTACCCAATTCACCTGTACCACATGTCTTTGAACTGTGGGGGAAACCGGAGCATCCGGAGGAAACCCACGCGAAGGCAGGGAGAACATGCAAACTCCACACAAAAACGCTCAATATATTTTTTTATATTATCAACATATATTATTGATAAAATCAGACAATGTTCAAACTATCTTATACAATCTGAATAAGTCTGTATTCAGATTTGGCTAATTCGATTGACTAACATGGCTACATTAAGGTTAGGCTGGTCTGATTACAAACAAAGTATTTGAGTTCATGTAAACACAGCTACTAAGGTCATATATAGCCAAATGATCAGTCCATGCAAGAAACTCATTTATAGCAATCCAGAGCCACAGCAACCAGTCCTAAGCATGTTCAAGACAGTATTGAGCTGAAGCTTCCTGTTGCACAATTCATCAAAAATGGCTACACATGGAAAAACTCGCACTCTGACAGAAATCCAAACACATGGCAATATGTGCAGATAACATGCTTAACATAGATCATGTTTGGATTTCAGATAAATTTATTACAAAGATGGTCATTTCAAATATTAATTTTAAATCATTAGAATTTCAAATGCGCATAAATATGTTCAAATATGTTTAAAATAATTTTTAGTCATACATCTGATTGTCGCTGATCATGAGTTTGGTGAGGATGCCAATAATGTTGTAAATAATGTTCATTGACTAGCACGGACTGATTGATTTGCTTAATAAACCCTGAGGGTATCAACTCCGAGATCAAACACTGAAATGAGATTAGTAAGAAACTGCACAGGGACAAAGATATCTAAAAACCGAAAAGCGCAACCTCGAGACATTCAAATCTTACCAAAAAAAAAAGCTTTGTAAGCATCTCAGTGACGCAAGGATTTTAAGGATCTGTTAACTGTAAGTTTTTAGGGATTCTCTTTCTGTCAGAAACGGTCTCAGCATCGCCCTCTTACGGGCATGCATTAACCTGCAGCTATGTTATGCAAGTGTGTCACCTACTGGATGATATTAAATGATGAATTGTGTATTGGAAAATATTCCAAATATTATTGAATTATATCAACATGTTGTTGTCTCCATGTACTATTAATATAATCAATAGTTATGATGTGTGCTTCTGAACTTGACCTTGACTGTTTTAATTCAGCACCAAAACATAGGCTATGAAAAAATAAATAGTACTCATTTCAAAACCCAATTAAAATATTAAATTATAGCAAAATTGTGATTTATTAAGCAACATTTCAAAAACAATACATAAAAGGTATAAGAAAATTTGATAACACTGTATAAAGCTAGGGTGTCACAGCGGCACAGTGGGTGGCATGATCGCCTTAAAGCAAGAAGGTTGCTGGTTTGAGCCTTGGCTGGGTTAGTTGGCATATCTGTGGAGTTTGCATGTCCTCCCTCTGTTCCCATGGGTTTCCTCCGGGTGCTCCAGTTTCCCCCACAATTCCAAAGACATTGCGTAAGCTAAATTGTCTGTAGTTTATGTGTGTGACAATGACTGTAAAAAATATGGACGACGCGACAGCCCTTTTTCCCATTGAACGCCTTGAGGGCAAAACGCCTGCTTGACGGGCACAAACTGTCGCAAAAGACTGCTGAAATTGGAGCCAGACATGCGCAGAAGGATTGTCTGATGGAGCCAGAGGAGGAGCCGCGAAAATGAGCAGAGTCGAGCTTCCAATCAAACGCTTTATGTAAAATCAACTACGCCCCCCGAACTTCTCAGCATGCGTTTGCTGTCGTATCAACACAAATGGATGTAATAACTTTCACAAATATGAGGGGTTTATATATTCAATCGCGCCAGCTCCAGGCCGCAGCGCATAACTTACTCGCGGCGTCGCGGGCTGATTCCGGCTCGCATGCGGCAGCGCCTGCTCGCTCGGCCGCCGCATCTGGCTCGATTGACTCGGACTGGAATCGGGCAGTGAGTCCAGGCATCCGGAGTAGGTCCAGCAGAGGTAACATTAGTCAGTCTGAGCTCTAAGAGATAAGTCTCCGGCAGGCGAGAATCTAGCCGGAACTGTGTTTTGCTATCTGGGTGGCTAGGCGTGTATCAGCAAACTAATAAAGCCCGAAAAAAGCCCTGAACTTAGCGAATAAACAGTGTTCCACCAGGATCATGTATGTCAGAAACTATAGTTTACTGCTGAACTCATTTTGTCATGGTAAAATAACACAGAAATCGAATAATAACATTTCAGTCTACTTCAGTCTTCTGCCGAAGCTCAGACGCGCTGCTTTGAGAAACTGTCAATCACAGCTGTGTATCACGATGACACGCCCAGCATTAAATTACTGCTAAAAACAAACTGTTTACAAAAATGAAGATCTGCACCTATTTCAGCACAATAACCAGTGCCTTAATCGACCAGAACTATCTTTCGGGACATTTTATTGCAAGTGTAATATTTTTTTTTATTTGGGCTCAAGTCTCCTTCATTAACACGGAGGAGGCGGGCTTTATGACTTGTACTGCAGCCAGCCCCCAGGGGGCGATCTAACGGCCGAAACCTTCACTCAAACGTAGGCTTGCGGCACACTTGGGTGTGTGAATGCAAGAGTGTGTGAATGTATGTTTCCCAGTGATGGGTTGTAGCTGGAAGGGCATATGCTGCTTAAAAGATATGCTGGAAACGTTGGCGGTTCGTTCCGCTGTGGCAACCCCAGATTAATAAAGGCATTAAGCTGAAAAGAAAATGATTAAATGAAAAAATGTATATAACTAAATGAATACTTTTTTACCTTTTGCTTTAAAAAAATTGGTCTCTTCTATCCCGAAAGTAGGCAAATTAATATTTTTGACTAATTTTAACCAGGTGGCTCAGTGGTTAGCACTGTTGCCTCACAGGAAGAAGGTCGCTGGTTCGAATCCCAGCTAGGCCACTTGCCATATCTGTGTGGAGTTCTCCCTTAGTTGGCATGGGTTTCCTCTGGGTGCCTGGTTTCCCCCACAGTCCAAAGACATGCAGTTTAGGTGAATTGATTAAAGCTAAATTGGCCGTAGTGAATGCGTGTGTATGGAAGTTTCCCAGTACCGGGTGGTTCATTCCACTGTGGCGTCCCCAAATTAATAAAGAGATTAAGCCGAAAAGAAAATGAATGAATTAATAATTTTAAGCACAAAGTGTTTGCTTTATGTTAAGTAACTGTGTAACTAATAGCAAATGATTATTATAAACACTTTTACCATTAATCAAATGCTTTTTATATATTTTTTCTTTTCACACAGCATGGTTAAAGCAATAGTTCACTTCAAGAATGAAATGAATTCTTTCATCATTTCCTCACCCCTTAACCTAATCCTGTATGCCTTTCTTTCGACTGTTGGCCACAACAATATCTAATATATATTTTGAAAATTGTTGGTATCCGAATAGTTGATAGTCACAAATTAGTCTAACGTTACTATGGAGATCAATGATAACCATTCATTCTGGAAGTAAACTAACCCTTCTTCGATATGTGAACATTAAAACCTTTCAACAAACAACCACGTTCAAGGACTGTTGTGTCATACAAACATTATTGCTTTGCTTTAATGCGTTAACAAGTATTTGACCAAGTAACGTTACCTTGAAGCCAGCAACCGTCTTCTGATAACTTTTGCCTGCAGTGCTCCCGCTCTCCTCCTGGTTCGAGGCTGGAAATAGTGGCGTGCGAACTAATGATCAGTTTAGCTTGCAGCGCTCTCTGTTGGTGAAAGTAATTACTAAATACTCGATTGTTTGTTATTTGTTGTTCACTTTAACGTGTATTTACGTTCTGAGATTTTATATATAGTATGCAGTGCTAAGTTTTTATTTTTATATGTTATTTTCTTAACCTGGAGCTATGAAATACCGCAAAGAGAAGTGTTTGTAATCCTGACAGAAATGTTAAAGGGAAAAATGGCAGTGTCTTTCTATTGGCTCAAAGACGGAAGTGACGCATGCCGGCCGGTGGCGGGAACGTATCCGCCGTCTTCATTGTGTGCCGCTCCGTCATTCTTTACATAAACCCTAAATAATTCGCATAATTGCTATTATACCTATTTATTTATAGATATGTTCTGTCAGTATCAGATAACAAAGGGCTTGTGACGCTGTCCTGAAGATTTAATCAACGTCAGGAACACAAACATCACAGTGCGCGAGACCGACCATTATCAGAAAAATATTGATAGCACAATGAGCTTTTTTAACCTGGACCGGTTCCGTTTCCAAAGGGACAACGCGGTCGGCATTCACCGTAAATCACCGGACGGCTCAAACTCGGACAAAGAGAATAAGCAGGGTAAGAACTGAATCAACCGTTTTTTTGTTTACCGTGTATAATAATGGCTGGCCTTTAAAACTAGTAAGCTGCCTAATGTTACTTAGACAGCATGTCAGACATTAAACCGCTTTTGTTTTTGTGTGTGATAGTGTTAATAGGGTGGGAAATTCTAGTTTTTCTCGTGTTAGTGGTAAAATTCTGATTGTCAAACTTCTTACTAGCACTCCATTTTTATTAACCATTAGCGTACTAGACGTAGAATTACATAGCGTTCTCATATCACATCTGTATCGTAATTTTTGTAACGTGACAAAGTATGTTGTTTGACAAAATGTCTTGAATCTTCTCTCTGTAGCTCATCAAAGAAAGGCGGATGGTCAGTTTCCATCAGGCAAGACATCAAGACAAGTACTAGAAGATGTTTCTTCAGATGACGAAGTTGTCAGGATGGGCAAGTAAGCGAGATTAGGATTTTGTCAAAAATGATACAATGACACATCTTTCAGCTGTTTCTGTGGATTTAGTTACATTGTTACAAATTGCTATATCTTTTTTGTTTGTTGTTAAAACGCAGCATCAATGCACTAACGCATGATAATGCAATTACTTAACAGGGATTCAGCATCAGATTTGCAGCAGCATATAAACAAGGACATGGAGGACAAAATCATTAAGCTGTTAGAGATATTCCCACAGAAGAGCAAGAAAGATCTACTAGAGGTAATGAGAATGTCAAGAAATGGAGGTTCTTGAAAAATTAGGTGAACGTTGTAGTTTGTTTGCTGTTATCTAACTTGATGTTGTGACAGGTCATCGAGAACACCAGCACCCTGGATGGAGCTGTAGCACATTGTTTGATGATTTATGGGGATGAAGGTAAACTGTTTTTATTAGAATTTATTCAATGCTTTGAAGGTTGATTGCTGAATATTTTAGTCATGTATTTTTACACATTTGCACATCATTCCTCATTTTACTCATTTACTCATTTTTATGTCATTCCAAACCTGTGACACTTTTGTTCATATTTAAAGGGCAAATAAAGATATTTTTTAACAAGTTTGAAAGATTTCTGCCCGTCTATTAAAGGCTGCTCTGATAAACCACTTGTGCTTCAAAACCTGTTCTAGAATATTTATAATAAAAAAATATATATGAATCAAGTCATATTTCAAATTTATTTGACTTACAGATTAAATTTTTTATTTTATTCACATATAAATGGTCACAAACAGAATTTTAACCATACCTGCATGATGCACAAGTACAAACCTCAATGTTTCTTGCAAAATCTCTCATGTTCTCCGTAATTCAAGAATGAATCTTATTGATCCATTTGAGTCAAGAAAACAATTTCAAGCTTTTGTGTACATATCAGTATGCTGTTATGGCTTACTGATTGATGCTTGTATGTGAGCAAAAGCCCAAATTAGATTTGTTGCTCATATAATATTATTGTGTGTTTTCAAAATTTCATATTGTATTTCATATTGTATGGATTTTTTATTTCCGTGTATCTTTTATGGATATTTTGAAGTGTTTTGTTTTGGGTGAATGTCAGTAGAGGTAAAGCAGTCTCTTGGATATGACGAAATGCATATTTATTTGTTTTCGGAAGGTAAATTATTATCTTGTGGGTTAGTAAAACACATGAGGGTGAGTTAATGGACATAATAATTTTTGGGTGGGTTGAATTAAGTTATAAAAATCATTTGTGTATGGGTTCTTTGCTGTTCAACATGTTAATTATCATAAATGCAATCAAGGCTTTTTTTATGCAGATTCAGGTGGGCGCAAAGACAAAGGGGGTCGTAGTGATGATGATGATCAGCCAAAGAAGAAGAGAAAAATCCAGGTGAGATTCTTTTTAAACATAACATCATTTTAGTATCCTTAATAGACAGCAGCACTGAACGATTGTTATGTGCATTTATTTATAAAGCTGTTTTATTATAAAACCCACAATAATCATTCTGCGATATTAACAGGTTTGGCAAAGCTACTCTGTGAGCCACTGCCCTTTGTGGTAAATGCATTCAGGTTTAACATGAGCAATGTGGAAATAGAATGATGTTTCAACTGAATTTGCTTCATTGCTTCAGTTGAGTGTTTAAAATAAGTCTTCTGCAAAATGTGTCTTTTAAAACAGAATAAAAATGCAGCATATTTCAGGGCTCGAAATTAACTTTTTCACTTGGTAGCACCGGTGCTCCCAACTTCAAATATTTAGGAGCACCAAAAAAATTTTAGGAGCACCAGAAAAAATTTAGGAGCACCCACCAAAAATGAATGAGCACTGCTGCAAATTGTTTTTAAGGGATTTATTGTATTTTCAAACAACATCAATATGACTGACAAAAACCAGAAACAACTATCTAACTAATGTTGCAAAGACATTGATATTTGTGTGCAAAAATTCCAAAATGAATGTCGAATAATTAGGCTATAGAATGTTAATGATGATGAAAATGAAAATAATAGTAACAATGAATTACATTTCTCATTATGATACTGCCTTGAACGTGCATGAATGTAGGTTATCTGCTATAAAAAGTCTGTTACTTTATGAAAAATAATTGTATAGTTTGCATCAAAAAAAACGAAGCATTGCAGTAAGAAATATTTAATTTGTACTGCTGTTTTTATATGCACGTCAATTTAATAAATAATATTTCTGCTACAAAACAAACAAAAGATTATAATAAATCATTTAATTCAATGATGAAAGCTGCAAAGCAGTCATCAGTAAATAAATAAAAAAATAATATACACCTCAAAAAAGAATAGACAAAAGAAAGTAAGCAAAATCTCACTTCTATCACTCTATAAAAGTTTTGGTTTCAGTTTGTGTCAATTTAAAGGTTCAGTCTGAGATGATCTTCATTTTTCTGTGTTAGTGGAAAAGCTGACGAGTCAGCCGACCCAATTTATGAGCAGGTTGAGCAGAATTCTTGCGATGACAACCGGCGCAATACCGGTCTTTGTTATGAGCCGCAGTTTCAGTGTAAACTTAGTAAAGGCGAGCTTCTTTGGCGATGATATGTACAGTATATTAGATTTGACTTTTGGCGGACATTTGCGCTGAACACGCAGTGAATGCAACGCATCGAGATTCGGGCGCCTTCTTCAAGAAGCGCATACTCGATTGATCTCAGCTGGCGGATCATTATTCACCACGTGACGTGTCATGATCGCTCTTATTTTGCGCCTGGTGGAGTTTGCAAACCTGTGTGCTTTAAGTTTTCACTCTTCAGCCGTTTGCATTTCCCGTGGTCATAAAAGCTCCTTCCCTGTCATCTGACAGCGGAAAGCCTTGAGTGATTAACAGCTAATATGAACCAATATAGCGGCAGGGAAGAGCGATTCAGCATGTTTTTACAAAAAATCAAAAAAGGTCGCACTACAACTATTATCTGCAGTCGCACGAATGCGCCCAAATATGGTCGCAATTTGGTCACAATTTCGAGCCCTGTATTTCATCATAGCATTCTTATAAGCGACGACAAAGGCATTGCACCAATTCATACTTTATTACAAGGAATATTATAATGAAAACTCAGATAAGCCATATGTTGCCGTGGTCAGGTTTATTAATCTATTTGAATTAAATGTAAGCAGTTTAATCATCTGTTTATTCTACACTATAAGAAATAAGACATTCCTCAAATGATTTGCAAGACAATCACAACTTTTGCTAAATTGCAAATGTGGTTTGATTGTGTTATTACTCTGCCCTAATAGAAAGGACGTAACGTCATTTGAAATATTGGTTTATTCTGATTTAGCGTTCAGATTCTTCTGAGTCTGAAGATGAAGATTCCGAGGATGAGGAGAGCGAGGAGCCAAGCAGAGAGAAACAGGAGGCCCTGCTAAAGAAGCTTAAAAGGAAACTGCCTGACATTGAAAAAGAGGTCAATAGAGCCATATTGTAGGTTTTAAAAAAGCATAAGAGCAGACAAAAGTTCTGGAAAGTTTATGTCTTTAACTTAATTCACAGGTCTTAAGAGATATCCTTAAAGAGCATGACTGGGACTATGAGAATGCCTTGGGGTCGCTGCTTGTGTTTTCATCAACAGGTGATTATTAAATTTTGACTACATTTGAATATTTAAGTCTAGCAGGAAATTTTATTGTATGAATGAATAGACCTAAAATCATCTCTTTTCTGTTATAAATTCAGATACAAGTTCACCAGAAAATCAGAAGTCAAAACAAAAGTCAAAATCCTCGCACTCTAAGGAAAAAACTGACAAAATCACACAAAGGCCCAGCGGCTCGTCTAGTCTGTCTCGATGGCTGACAGCAGCATCATCTCATGTGCCTGAAGTATCAAGCATGTCTGCTTTAAAAACACAAAAATCTGCACTTAGCAAAAGCACAAGCAAGAACTCATCCTTTAAAAGGAAGAGGGGCGATGAAATGCCACTAAATGATGTCAGCGCCTCTGAGGATGAAGATGAGATTGACAGTGATGTTGATAGTATGTCTGATGATCAGGATTCGGAGGACGAGGACAGCATCTCTGGCACTCTTCAGGACAAGATCATTCAGTTCCTTCAAGATGCTTCCCTAGATGAGCTCGCCCTGATATCTGGCTGCTCGATCAAAAAAGCCCAGAAGATCATTTCACTGAGGCCTTTCAACACTTGGAAAGATGTGGTAAGGATCTGCTGTCTGTAACTTTCTTGTTAATCTTTACTGGCAGTTATTTTGTTTGGAATTATGAAGTGCTCCAATGGTATTATTTATTCTTTAGCTTCAAAAGAAGATTCAGGTTTGACAGTTTTGTATTTTCCTGCCGACAGATTTAACATATTTAATCTACAAGAATGTCAGTCTCTAGTTTCAGTTTTGCTATAAATTCACAAGGCTTTGTTTATAGTGAAGGTATGCATGTCGTACATGCCTGTACATGTATGCATGTTGAGTGAGGGGATCTACAGTGCATTTTATTATACATTATTATTGCTGAAATAGGGCTACCAGTAGCCTGTTTTTCATTATTATTTTCTTTTCTATGAACAATGCAATTGTGGCAGTGTGAATGGAGGTAGGATTACACAATTTATATACTAAAAGCTAATTTTTTTTCTAAGTTTTATTTATCCATTTACTTTTTAATTAAGTTTTGCAGACAGATGAATATTGTGTCAGAACAATATCTTCCACACAGATCATCAAAAAGAACCAAAAAAAGTTTTATGAATGTCAGTCCAGTAGATGGTGGTATCACTTTAGACACGATTCATTCCTGCGCACACAATGTTGTTATTTTTACAGTGCTCAGCATATTTGAGTACACCCAATTTTGAAAATGTATATTTTTACCCATCTCTCAGTGAATATAGGCAATGTATTTTGGTGTAATTAAACAAAACAGATTTATTAAACGGATATAATTATTAAAATAATATTTTAGTCACCAAACATTTGAAATTTGACAAAATGTTTGAGAAATTGAAAGATACTACAATTCAATTCAAGCAATAATGTTTGGCTTCAGTAATGATTAAGCTAATTTATGTGCACAAATATTATATTGTATAGCTTCCTTATAAAAAATATGAATTTAAAAGATTTGTGAGGGGTGTACTTGTATATGCTTAGTTTGCGTTCCAGACACAGTCTGATGTGAAAATTTCAACTTGAGATATTTTGACCTCAATGCATTCGAGACATTTGCGTGTCAGCCACATTTTTTTTTCATGTGAGGTGAATATTTAACAACATTTTGTTGTATTGCCAATTATGGCTATAACAAAAAGAACAGAATTTTTTTTGCTGTACTTTAAATACAGTGTACAAAAAATACATTTCACTATAAAGCTAGTGTGATCTCAGAAATATACTTTATTAGTAGAATTCTCACTCGTTTTTGGTGTACGTTCTTAAAAAGTTTGTTTATATGTTTCATATAAGATAGCACTGTACGAATTTCACTGAAGCAGAACTAGCCGTCAACTGTGAAGTGATTTTCATATTAAAGTATAAAGGAGAATTCTTGCCTTTTTTTTTTTTTTTTTCATCTGCCCTAAGCTCAATATGTTATTGTGTTGTAAGGTAATGATAAAAAAATTTATGGAGTATGGCGATTTGTTTATATCTGTATGTTTTAGTCTGTCCTGCTAAATGTGAAATGGTTTGAGAACAAAAGTTGGTGACTCTTGAAATTACCATTCTTGCATTGAATGGTCAACTTTTTAGATTTTCATTGTCCACTGAACTGCTGAGGAAATGGCTTTGGGTGGCATCTCAATTCTCAATTGGGGACAATAAAACTCTGTCAGCAAGCTCCAGTTGATACTGAACATCACTTCTGCTACATTAACTACTCAGCCCAATGCTGGAAAAGCACTGATTGAATTTCTCATCCTTTTAGAAAGAGCAGTTCTTTAAAGATAATGGCCTGTCTATAGACCTGGTACATGGCTGCAAAGTGGTGCTTAAGGAGAGGCAGGTGGTTCTAGACCTCATGGGAAGATGTGAGAAGATTGCACAGAAGATGACCAAAGATGTCACTCAGGTCATAGAAGCGGGCATGGGCTCCATCAAACAACCCAAGGTCCTGAACAGCAAGTAAGCTCATCTCTTGATGTGCCATTTTAATAGAATAATGCTACATTTATTTGAACGTGTCTTTATTTATTTATTTTAAAAATTCTGTTAGTTTAAAACTTCAGGCATATCAGCTGATCGGCTTAAAGTGGCTGATTCTTCTTCACCAACATAAGCTGAGCGGCATCCTGGCAGATGAAATGGTGAGCTGCTGCCAACTTCAGTTCATGTCGTCCAGTAAATCCCAGGAGGTTATGGATTTCTTTTTAAGCAAAGGGCTATTAGCATGGATATTGGTTATAAGTAATTTGATCTTTCCACAGGGGCTGGGTAAAACTATTCAGGCCATCGCTTTCTTGGCTCATTTGTATGAAAAAGGAATCAAGGGCCCTCATCTTATTACCGTACCCTCATCCACACTGGGTAAGAGACATACCTATTTTAGTGTAAGCGTAGCATTTAAATTCGCATTTGAAGTCCTGCTTGAGATGATGGATTGTACGGTCTTTCTTTGCAGATAACTGGGTACGTGAGCTGGGGCTTTGGTGTCCCAGTCTCAAAGTTCTTATTTACTATGGTGAGAGAGTTTGCAGGCATCACTAGCGCCACATTTAAACCCTGATCTTTGTATTTGTTTAACAGTTTTGATTTTTTAAAGAGATCACATTATACATTTTAATGTTCATGAAATGAACTTGATGTTTTCGTTTATTACATTTTCAAAATAGTCCACTTTTTTTTTTTTACTCTCTCCATCATTCTGTTTATACTTTTAGGGTCTGTGGAAGACCGCAAATACTTGCGACAAGACATCCTCACTGGCTTAATTGATTTCAACATCATTGTATCCACGTAAGTTTAAATGGCTAATATGCTGCGATCCTTATTTTTTGTGAATTAATTTTAAGAGGCTAGGCTTTGTTATGAAAGTCAGTTTTTTTTTTTATTTATCGGTGCCTGTCTATTTCTTCTTTCATCTATATTAGGTACAATCTCACAATAGGAAATGACCATGATCGCAGTCTCTTCCGCAAGCTGAAGCTGAAATATGCAGTGTTTGATGAGGGCCACATGCTTAAAAACATGAACTCGCTACGCTACCGCCACCTTATGACTATCAATGTTAGTACAAGCACTTTTCTGCACCACAAACATTGTAAATGAAGTGTAAACAGATGCTTTGTACAGCAATTCTCATTGTTGTTGTTTTTTCATATCTACAGGCTGAGCACAGATTACTATTGACCGGAACGCCTTTACAAAACAACCTGTTGGAACTCATGTCCTTGCTGAACTTCATAATGCCATCCATGTTCTCCAGCAGCACCTCACAGATCTCCAAAATGTTCTCTACGGTATAGACAGTACATGGGTTCTGTTGAAATAATAATTTGTGCCACCAAAATAGAACCTAATTAAAAAATCAAATTAGCCAGAGATCAGTCATCAAGATTTAAAGATTAATCATCTGCCAAATCATCTTAGATTAAGCTGGAACTGCATTAATCGCTATATATTCATAAAGAATACTCTTACTTGTTACCCATCTTTGTTTCAGAGGTCCTCAGAAGAGGAAAGCAGTTTTCACAAGGACAGAATCGCTCAGGCCAGACTTATCATGAAGCCATTTATCTTGAGACGAGTCAAGAGTGAGGTAGACAGTTTTAAAAAAAAAATGTATTAATATTATTTATTTTTTATTTTTTTCATTGTGATTATCAAGTCTTTGATATTTATTACTTAGTTACTAAATTATGACACTGGAGAGACACTACTGAACTGATTAACTACTCTGCAAGTCTTACAGAATATGCCATATGCCTGTATTGTATCTTCTATTGTGAACAATTTGGTTTTAAAAATGTCCTTCATATATCATTCTAGGTGTTGAAAGAACTTCCACCAAAAATGGAAAAGATTGAAATGTGTCCAATGAGTGATGCCCAGCATAAGCTGTATGACATACTTTTCAAAAGACTCAAGAAGACTCCAAATGGAGACAGTAAGTACTATTCCGTTTTTATGCCAACCATTTCATCTAGAAGTAAAGCATGCTGAAAATGTATGCATAGGCTGTCAGGAAAATTCAGGGTTTCCTCTCACCGTGAGAATCTGTATAAAAAGTGTGACTGTTTAAAAACCATTTTTCTGTCTCTGAACGCCTGTCCCACACTTTCTCTCATCTCTTTGTCCTCAGAGAGGGAGCTTTGCAATGTGATGATGCAGTTGAGAAAGATGGCTAATCATCCGTTGCTGCACCGCCAGTACTATACCAGTGACAAGTTGGCTGCCATGAGTAAAGCCATGCTTAAGGTGAGCAGTAGAAGATTTATCTGTATGGTAGGTTGAATAATAAAGCTGAACTGTGGCTCTAAAATCATAACATTTCATCATGGATCCAGGCCTGGGTGCTTGTTTACTGTAGTAGGAGGCTGCCTTGCAGTAGTTCTCCTGAAAATCATGGGCCTCTAGATTAATTAATGGTTTAAAATAAGATTAAGCAAGCATTAAAACAACATGACTTGTGAAAATGTTTATTTTAGTTTACTCAATAACAACAACATTAATCCCACTGTTTTTGAAAAAAAGCTCAATATATTAGGTATTTAAGGTTTTGTTCATGATTGACAGTTTTTTTTTGGATTGTTCTTATAGTGCAGTTTTACCTGGTTTTCTATTCATAATCTTGATGTTGCCCATTACAGTTCAATCTCAAGAGAATAGCCTGGTCGCTACTTCCCATAACTTCTTTGTGCGAAATTCAATTCAAGTTTAATTGTGTAGTGCTTTTTACAATAATTATTATTCCGAAGCAGCTTTACTAAAGGTGCACGTTATTACTACATTAGTCAAATTTTTTTATGGAGCTTTGTGTAGGGTATGACAGTAGTGGTGTAACGGATCACAAATTTCACTGTTCAGATCACGTTATGTTTTTTTTTAGTCACGGATCGGACCATTTTTCAGATCAGCCTAAAAGAGATGACAACAAACTTACTTTCCGTTTATTACAAAAACAGTACTGCAAGAAACTTTTTGTTTTAACAAACAGAACTTAGAACCTGTAATTTTATTAAAAATTAAATTAAATAATCAGCTGAATAAAAATTCAGTACTGTGAAATATTTACTGTTACTACTACTTTTGCTGATTAATTCTAATTCTAACATTAGAATTTATATAATTCACATTTATTTTTAGTCTAATTTTCAATAAATTATTTAGTTCTTCACTCTCTTCAGTTCCTCAATTTCATTGCTAGATGAATCATTTTTGAAGAATGATTTAGTGGCATATTTTTGATTGCTGGTTGAGGCCACCTATTGGTTAAATATTGTAATTGCTGCCTACATTTTTCCTTTTTGAGCATATGACAGGACAGTGATTTTAATCTTTACCATAAACATTTGTGGTTTTATCTAAAATATAAACTGTTCTTTCTGTACTTCTGTGTTACTTGACTGTTTTTAACTTCATAACTCAAAAGACTAAAGACTGAATCTCTTTATATAGATCAGATGCAAAAACCGTCTAAAATTTCCATCGAATAATTATGTAATGTAATAATGTAATAATTATGTTGTTGTATTGATGTTGAAATCCTGATCTTTTAATGATTAATTGTGCAGCTTACAATGAATGCATTAATGCAGACTAAACAAGTAGTGACAGGAAACACTCTTAATATCCTAAGAAACCCACCACATCCCGAATAACCTTCCACAACTTCTTTTGTCATCATTATATTTTACAGCAAAGCCTAAATGATTTCATACATGTGATTGGAATGGCCAAGAGGTGATCTCTCTCTGTGATAGTTAAAAATTTTGTATTAATCTACAAGTAAAAATATATATTATTCCGCAGGTCACATGTGTTCTGAACCATGAGTTGGGATTCGCATGAATTATGGATTAACAGTGATCCATTACACCCATGCTGGTTTCTATAACTTTGTGCAAAATTCAATTCAATTTGAATTGTATAGTGCTATTTACAATATTTGCCGCTGCAAAGCAGCTTTACAAAAGGTGCATGTTAATACTGCATTAGTAAATTCGTTATGGGTTGTTTGGAGGGTGAACAGTAAATAGACATAGTTAATCTACAGTTATTAACCTTATTCTTCACGTACAAGTGGTCGCAGCTATTAAAATCTATTTGGCTCGACACTTCCAGTCTCATTCACTCACTTCCACAGATTTTTAAGAGTGAAAAACAGCTTGTTATGCTGCTTGGTGTAAGCGGTTATATAAACGCGCACACACACACACACACACACACACACACACACACACACACACATACATATATATAAATATGTTTATTTTTCTTAGTTTATTATTCTTAGTCATTTTTCTAATAAGGATTTCTAAAACCATTTCTAAAAACAAGCACACTTCCGCATAGCAGAATAAGGCCAATACAGTCTATAGTGTCCTTCAAAAAGGGGATGTCTGCTGTATGTATAAAGCACCTGTTGTTGAGTTGACATGTTCTTCTCTCTGCTAGGAGCCAACACATTACGATGCTGACCCTGCATTGATACAGGAGGACATGGAAGTGATGTCTGATTTTGAGCTGCATAATTTATGTAGGGAGTACAGCTCAATAAGTGGATTTCAACTGGAGAAAGCGCTCATCTTAGATTCTGGGAAGTTTGCACTGTTAACCAAGACGCTTGCCAAGCTCAAAGAAAAGGTTTGTTTAAGTCCCTTTAAACAATCTGATGAATCTCTTTGAGATTAGTTTATGTATTATTGTTTAAACATCATTATATATTTCCCAAGGGTGACAGGGTGGTGCTCTTTAGTCAGTTCACCATGATGCTGGACATTGTGGAGATTCTGCTCAAACATCTTGATCATCAGTATGTTCGCCTGGATGGTTCTACTCCCATGGCGGAGAGGTAAGCACTACACTCAACTGAGTATTGATATTCAGGGCTGAGTATCCTATTGCTTTGCAAGAAATTATAACTTGATCTGTCCATTCCTAGTCAAGTTTTCTCAATTATATTAGCCATACCAACCATTTTTTTAGGTGGGCATACACATTGCTTTCTTTTATTAAATCGTACAAGTCCATACACACTCTCTTTTTTTTTTCCTATTGAGAGAAGTTGTCTGAAAATTGTCGATCGTAGTGGCTCATATGAGAGGAACTTACGGGCCAAGCTGAGCTGCTCATGAGCTTTGGGTTTGAATTTGTGAGGTTTGAGCGGTTAAATGAGCTGATCTGTTGATCTACCTGGAGTTGATCAATCAGAAGGATAAACTCACTGTAATTGATCTAAAAATTGTCATTGTTGGTCTTCCCTTTTTCACAATGACTGTTGATTCACTAGTATCATTCAAACGACAGCTAAAAACTCATCTCATCTGCAATCACCTAAACTCTTGTGAAACCAGGACCCCCCTCTTGTCTCTTTTACACCTAACTACATGACAACCCCATATTGAGTGTGCCTTACTCAGGTGAGTGGGCTTGACAAACCACCTGTAGACAACACACTCTTTCCTCGGACACTTAAATTGACACTTGTATCAAATTTGCACCAGACACATTTTTACCAAAACAAATGCACTTCATTTTTAAAGTGTGCTTCACACTAGGGATGCATCAATTCACATTTTGGTTGTACAATAATAATCTGAGGAATAATCACAATTTCACCGCTATCATGCATTCATTGATTTTAAAATACTGCTAGCTTAGAAAATCGCATGAAAACTCCTTATTTTAAAGTGTTATTTATTGCTGCTCAGGAGCCACTTAATACATCACAAAATAATAAAAACAAACATTAGTCAATTTCTCTTTTTTGACTTAAAAATAAGTGATTTTCTTTGCATTTAAACATAAGTAATACGTTTACAGTGGAAATAGATGACAGAAAAATGAATGAATAAATAAAAATAAGAATACAAAAAAAATTGTTTTTGTCTTTTATGTAAATTTATACTACATATTAGTCAAGTGTTTCCCTTTTAAAGAGAACAAATGTAGTCAAATTCTGCTGAACCTCTGTCTGAAAGGCACTTTTGATCAACTATATTACAAAATTGTTTGGTTTTTTTCCTTTTGTATTTTTTTTCCCTTTGGAGTAGAAATGTTTATTTTCCATACAAAGTATAAAGCTAACTGGTCAGTTCTTGCCATGTGACTCGCAATACGCTCGTGGCATTATTTTAACCTGATGCGCCTGGAAAGCATGAGTGCAATGTGCCGCTTGTGCGCCATGTGTAAAATAAGCGTGTGCATGTGTATTTGCCTCACTGTACAAGCTCAAAACTTTAAAGTAGTGCACAATTGGCATAACTTTTAGTTGAAGCAGTTTTGTTTCGTGCAGAAACGTGGTGTAAAGAAACCTTTACGATTAATTAACTGACGACTTAAATCGCGGTTAATAGTAAAACCGGTTAATCGCTTAATTCATACTTCACACAGGTGAGTGGACTCAACAAAGCACTTGTAGAAACACTTTTCTTTATAAAAAACACCACTTTTTACTCTAGCACCTAATTCTCTGAGCATTAACCTTTCCTTTGTTTAATGTGTATATTGCCTCTTGTTGAATTGCTGAATGCCACCTCAATTGTAAGTCGCTTTGGACAAAAGCATTAGCTAAATGACTGAATGTAAATGTAAACTTTTATGAGAGGGGGAGATGGTGTCTCTAAAAAGTAATGAAAGCTGTCTTTGTGATTGTTTTGGAATTTGCTATTTCATTTATGGCTTACGTTGTCATAAATGACTGCAACCAAACAATTTTCATACAAACTCAGTCATGATCTGTTCATGCACATACTATTTCCAACCATCAGAATGACACAATGTATGCCTTTCTTTATTCTTGAGAAACAAAACAAAAATTATTGCGAATGTGGCATCTAAAAGGTGTTCAAAGTGATTTCCAGAAGTTAAAAAAACAACAACCAGAACCAGGGCCGGATTAACCAATGGGCCTTATGGGCACAGGCCCAGGGGCCCGTGCGCACTAGGGGCCCCTGCGAGGGGGGAGAAAAAAAGACAATTTCCTCTGAGCAAAATAATCGCGATCACATATTAATATTATTATTATATTTAAATTGCCTTTCTTTCTTTAACTAAACAGAATGCTGTAATTGGTCAAGTGCGGAAACGTCAGTTTTGTAATCCGCACTAAACTGAGCGGACTTTAGTGTAACGTTATATCTGTCATAGATCAAAAATTAGTGGACAAGTGGATTTAGCAAACGCGAGAGAAAGGAGAGGAGGCATCCTTATTGAGGCATTTTCCATACACACCTTCTTTAAACAGACCCGTGATCAGGAGAATGAGGGTACAGAAGACGACGTTAACTTTAAATGATGAGTAGCTAGCATTAACCAGGCGGAAGAGGCTACGGATAGTTTTAGGTTTATAATCAAGTCTTCATCACGAGAAGAGTAGAGAAAATACAGGGAGAGGAGGAGAGAGACAGTAAATTAGTGTTTGTATTATGAAAGACTCAGATTCATAGAACTCAGATTCATAGAACTGGATTGGAGAAGCATTGTGCGTTATATGCCATGGCAATAATATGCTTTATAAGTTTGTAAAAGCAATACACTAAAATACCCTTAAAAAAAAATTATTATATATATATATATATATATATATATATATATATATATATATATATATATATATATATATATATATATATAGTTTTATTAGTATTTTTATTTAATGCTATGAAAAATAATTTAAATCTTTGCAGACTATAAATACATATGTACTATATATTATATATTTTAATATGTGGGCAACAAATTATAGATTCATTTTATTTAAAAATTATTATATTATTCTTATTTTTTTTTTAGGGGTGCGGCCAGGTAGGGGGCCTTACAAGATAATGTGCCCAGGGGCCCCTGAGTTCTTAATCCGGGCCTGACCAGAACCACTAAACATATTTGAGAAGATTTTGCTGCCTGTCTGAACAAATGTTAAATCTAATCCAGTTCTCTTGGCTTTTCTAGGATTGGTCTCATTGACAAATACAATACAAATCCTGAGATCTTTGTGTTCCTTCTGTCGACTCGGGCTGGAGGTCAGGGAATCAACCTTGCTTCAGCCAACACAGTGATTCTGCATGACATTGACTGCAATCCGTTCAATGATAAGCAAGCAGAGGACCGCTGCCATCGAATGGGGCAGACCAGGTGAGTGTCAAAACATTGAACTGGAGCTAATAGTGAACCAAAGCACATGTGGTTTCCAGCAAGTTTAATTTAGTTTTTACACATTTTTATTTTGATACTGTTTTAAAGTTTGCTGTACATTTAGTTTTAGTTCATTTCATTGATGTTCTGTTAGTTTTAGTTTATTTTCGTATTTCGTTTATTTGTATTTTTTTATATTCAAATTATACATGCAGTTAAACGTGCCTGGTTTACTTTTTAGGGTTTTTTTGGCAATAGAAGTAAACATAGAATCTGTTTTAAGAAAATATGTTTTTACATTTTATGTGATGGGTTTGATTTTGTTTTTTCCACCACAGAACTAGAGCTTATAAATTCTGAAACTATTATAAATTTTTGCAGTCAATTTAAAATTTTTATTTAATTTGGTTTTGCAGTGACTATTGTTAGTTTTGTTTGGTTTTTGTTATTCATTTGTTGCAGATTATTTAATTTTATTTGTTTTTTGGCCAGTAGTTAAAATAACTTGTGGTTCCTGATCATGTTTTTGCATTACAGAACAGTACAGGTGATCAAGCTCATCAGCAAGGACTCAATTGAAGACTGCATGCTTCGTGTGGGACAGGAAAAGCTAAAACTAGAACAGGACATGACTACTGATGAAGGTGAGTGTCCATGTACAAAATTAGTTTATATATTTATTTATGTATGTATATGTATATGTTAAGTGTTTTTGTTACTGTTTTGCATAATCTAATTAATTGTATGCTTTGAAACACAAGGTTGTGACTTGATTTTTTTTTTCCATAAAGGCTTTTTAATGAAACTTTCATTGCTCTGTTCAGGTGAGGATGGTGCTATTACTGAACAAATGGCTGAACTGCTCAAAGTCTCACTGGGCCTTTAAAACCTAAAGAACATTTAAGTCAGAGCGTGCTACTTGTGCTTTTCCCACTCTTCATCAAAATTAAACATGGCAACTTGGTGATGTGAGGTTGGTAAGGACTAGCACTTTTTCCTTGTGTATCCAGTGTTCACATTTTAGACGAGAGCCATTACATGCAACCAAATCTTGGACCAATGTGCTGGAGGTAAATAAGCTTGTGTTACTCAGGGACCACCTGAAATGCTCATTTTAATTATTTCTCTTAATCCACTCTAGAGATCCATTTCATATATGCCATCTGAAAGAATGTACCTCACATATTGTGCTCTGTTTAGCCTACTCGGGTTGTTTACAGATTTGTGACTTCAGAGTTTGAAAACACTGCTGTAGATAATTGGTTTTTCTTGTTTTGTAACAGTTTTGTTGTTTAATCTCTATGTCCTTGTATTGAGTTTTATAAATAAAGTAAACTACATTTCCTTAATGTTTGATTAATCTTTATAAATAATTAATAATTTGATTAATCAAGGCTGATGGATTAGCACTGTGGCCCTTGGCATTGCATCCAGAAAGTATTCATAGCGCATAACTTTTTCCACATTTTTTATGTTACAGCCTTATTTCAACATGGATTAAATTAATTGATTTCCTCAATTCTACACACATTACCTCATAATGACAATGTGAAAAAAGTAATTGTTTTAGTTTTAATTGTTGCAAATTTTAAAAAAAATTTAAAAATGTAAAATTACATGTACATAAATATTCACAGCCTTTGCTGTGAAGCTCTAAATTGTGCTCTGGTACATTCTGTTTACACGGATCATTATTGAGATGTTTCAGCAGCTTAATTGGAGTTTGTCTGTGGTAAATTGTTGATTGGACATGATTTGAAATGACATTCACCTTCCGATATAAGGTCCCAGGGTTGACGGTGCATGTCAAAACACAAACCAAGGATTGTCTCGAGGCTCAAGGCTGGGGAAAGTTACAAAAAAATTTCTGCTGCTCTGAAAGTTCCAATGAGCACAGTGGCTTCCATCATCAGTAAGTGGAAGATGTTTGGAACTACCAGGACTCTTCCCAGAGCTGTTCGGTCATCCAAGCTGAGTGATCGAGGGAGAAGTACCTTTGTCAGGGAGGTGATCAATAACCGCATGGTCACTCTGTCTGAGCTCCAGCGTTCTTCTGTGGAGAGAGGAGAACCTTACAGAAGGACAACCATCTGTGCAGCAATCCACCAATCAGGCCTGTATGGTAGAGTGGCCAGACAGAGGTCATTCCCCACCTGGAATTTGCCAAAAGGCATCTGAAGCACTCTAAGACCTTAAGAAACTAAATTCTCTGGTATGATTGCTAAAATTGAAGACTAAGTATTCAGAAGATTAAAATTGAACTCTTTGGAGTGAATGCAAGGTGTTACGTTTATAGAAAACCAGGCATCGCTCATCACCAGGCTAATACCATCACAGCCTGGCAACATCATGCTGTGGGGATGTTTTTTTAGCAGCAGGAACTGGAAGACTAGTCAGGATAGAGGGAAAGATGAATGCTGCAGTGTACAGAGACATCCTGCCTGAAAACCTGCTTCAGAGTGCTCTTGACCTCAGAATGGGGTGACGGTGTATCTTCCAGCAGGACACTAACCCAAAGCACACCACCAAAATAAGAATGGAGTGGCTTCACAACAACTCTGAAAATCTGAAAATGGCTGTACATCGTCGCTTCCCATCCAACCTAATAGAGCTTGAGAGGTAATGCAAAGAGGAATGGGCAAAAATTCCCAAAGATGGGTGTGCCAAGCATGTGGCATCATATTCAAATTGACTTGAGGCTGTAATTGCTGCCAAAGGTGCATCAACAAACTATTGAGCAAAGGCTGTGAATACTTATGTACTTGTGATTTTTATTTTTATTTTTTTCAGCTTTTTTATTTTTATTAAATTTACAACAATTTCAAAATTTCTTTTTTTCCACATTGTCTTTATGGGATATTGTGTGTAGAATTTTGAGAAAATAAATGAATTTAATCCATTTTGGAATAAGACTGTAAAAAAAATGTGGAAAAAGTGAAGTGCCATAAATTCTTTCCGGATGTACTGTAATTGTGCACCAGTTTGATTCAAACGAATAAAAATTGTATTAGCATGATTGTCTATCCAATTGAGAAAAATGTTTAAATGGTCTTACATATAGGACCAGTGTGCAGTAGAAGATCACAGGATTAGTCAACCGTTTGATTTATTACAAAATAAATAATATTTTTTTCTTTATTGACTAAAAAATGCTCAAGTTTTTTTTTTTTTTTTTTTAAGTTTTCCAGAAATGTCCAGACATTTTTTCTACTTTACTGTGCTTTAGAATAGATGTATTAATGCTTTAATGCTCTTTTACTATTACTAAATCCCTAATTAATACTAAAAAGAGACCTCAGTGACTATCCTAATTAAAAAAAAATATTTAAAGTGCACCGCATTTTTAGTATTCAGTTGGCTGTTTATCAAACAAATTTAAATATATTAGTCTAAGATAATACAAATAGACAAATTTGAAATAAAGGTTTTTATTATTAAGGGTAAACAAAGTACAAAGCTATTGTATTTTGTGTGGGAAAAGTGTTTCCCTCTGAACCTAATAACTGGTTGGGCCACGCTTAGCAGCAACAACTGCAATCAAGCATTTTTTGAAAACTTGCAATGAGTCTCTTACAGCACTGTGGAGGAATTATTGCCTGCTCATCTTTGCAGAGTTGTTGCAATTCAGCAACATGGTGGGTTTTCGAGCATGAACTGCATTTTTAGGGTCAGGACTTTGACTCGGGCACTCAAGTCTTCATTTTGTTGTTCTTCAGCCGTTCAGAAATGCTATTGCTGGTGTGCTTTGGATCATTCTGCATCCTGCTGTGAACCCAAGTTCACTTCAGCTTGAGGTCACTAACAGACACCTGGGATTGTTGGCTCCACATATTGTGGTACACAGCAGAATTTATGGTTTCATTTATGAAGTGAGCCTTGTCATGTATGGTTTAATCACAGAAATTCTTTCAGGCCCTAAAGCAGCAAAACGGCCTCAGACCATCACACTACCAACATGGGAAACACACCATCCAAAAAGTAAATAAATTTTGATCTCAGTCCACAGAGTATTTTCGCAAAAGTCTTGGAGATCATCAGGATTTCTTCTGGCATTATTTGTCCCCCACCAGGCATAAAAAAAAATCAGTCAACAGATTAGAGTAAATCTTTGAAAATTTGATGCACAGTTTTCCAATTATAAAGATTAATTTTTCTTTATTGTAATTGTTTTGTACTTTTCTATCACAAGAAGCTCTTCAGGCTTTGTAGCTGATTGTGACAACACTTCTGTTTGTTCATAATAAACAGAAAAAGAAAGCAATGGAGATTTGTTGCAGTAGATACCACAGTACATACTGAACAATGACTTCAGTGTCATTTACATTTTAGTCATTTACATTTCTGAAGTGATGACAAGGAAACGTTTTTAAAAAAAAAAGTGAAAGCAAACATTTTTATTATGATTTTATAAAGACAAATCAAGAACAGCAGTGCATATCATTCACACAACAAACAGGTTAAAATCAATACAATGTTTAGTTCAATGTAAAGTAAGGAAAGCATTTTATTGTGACAATTTTTTGAAGATTAGTTGATGTACTGTATATGCCATTGGTAGAGCTAAAATATTAGACTATCATATATATATATATATATTTATATATATATATATATATATATATATATATATATATATATTTATATATATATATATATATATATATATATATATATATATATATATATATATATATATATATATATATATATATATACACTAATGCTACTATAATTAAAGTAGTGTTATTCATGGCAAGAATTTGTACTAAAAAGGACCTTAATACCCACCATTCAATCATTGCCTAATTTGATTACAATTCTGATTAAAATTATGGATTATATTGTTGTAATGACCTTTCTTGATTGTCCACAGTGAGTCTCAGGTTGTGAAAACAACTGATCCTGACACCAAAAGAGCAATCAGGAGTATCAGGCCATAAGTTACACCAGCATTTTTCCCTCCAGACCGCACAAACATTTGATTAATTTCAACAGGATTTGCCGGTTGCCACATTCTTGATTGTCCAACTCCCACCAAAGAACCATTAAGATCTGTCATTACAACCACAGAGTTTGTCACAGTCATACCAACCAGTGGTGGGCTTGTATATGGTGGAAGGAGGACCGGTTTTAACTGACCACCACTGAATACACCAGACTGAACACAGTACAACACCTGACAACCATCACTGATTGCAGCGAGATGTTGACTGAACTGAGGCGGACAACGAGATTCACCATTTGAGAGGGGGTTGCCAGATTGACAGCTGAAGAAGCCACCAAAAGGCACAGCTGATTTTGTTGCTTTGACATAATCATTGCTCAAACAAACCATTATTGCTCTAGATAGAATTGGTTGGACAAAGAAATTTGGAGGACACGTATAAGATCTGGTAAATGGATTTTGCATCGATGGTCCATACAGACCTCCAAAAATATATCCAGAATACTCAGGAATTTTCTGAGTGGAGTAACACCAGAGAGTGTCCACTTTAGCACGGCGGATGTAGTTAACATTGTTACATGTTTGGGAACAACAAGTAGACCACCCTAAGAATCCACAGGAACGGCAGTTGTCTTGGCATTCGTAACGAGTATAACCTCTCTCTATTATCTCTGAACGTAATAGGGTGGTGTTGTACTTCTGAGAGCAAGAATAACCACCGGTGGCTGGGTTTTTCTGTGCCATTTCATCACAGATGGTGCTTCCATCTATTGTCAATGGAGTGCATTGTTGGTACATGCCACCAAAGCTAAGATTGGTGATCGGACCCTCACATGAGACATCATCTACATTTGCCTGGAAGTTGAAGTTTTTGGAATCTACATTTACACAACCGGGAATGGTGTTCACTTTATAGTATTGCTCTGCGGCCTGAGAAACAGACAAGGCTAACTTGCGTACTAGAGCCTCTGAGATGTCTGGAAATGTTGATGGATTAAGAAAATAGTGCAGCGGCAGCCCAGAACGGTCAATTGCCACCAGATTATTGAGCGTACTTTCCTGCCACTTCTGCAGAGTCATGCCTGGGTAGAATAAAGCTCCTCCATGGCTCTGAATTAAAGAGTATGTGATGTTACCCTGATAACTGCTGTTTAGAGAGGTTTTTTGACCTCCATTGTAGCTAGGATCTAATTTAACTTTGTCAAAGAAGTTAAAGCCGGCTGATGCAGAAACGGAAGACAAGTCTAACTGATTCTTCAGGATATAAGACATTTTTAAATAATCCTCTTGCACCAAACTGGCACCAGCTTCAACACTTGTGATGACATGAGTGCCGTAATCAAGTATGAGTTTCTCTGACAGGTAAGTTGCTAAACGTGTTTGATCGTTTGTAATAGCATCTGCAATTTCCTCTACTTGTTGAGCAAAGCGGGAGTCCAAAGGGAAATTAGGATACGCCTTTACCGTGTAGAGACGATTACGTACCTGAAAAAATAAATAAATAAATAAATCAAAATGTTATGGTGAAGTTGGGCAAACATTATTACATATATGTATTCTGACATTTAACATATGAAAATGATTATGCAAAATAATTTCCCTATTATAAAATGTTGAAGTTAAATTGTTTATGTATGATAATTTCTGACTTTTTGTAATTAAAGATATGCAAGTAGATTTCTTTTGTAAAGATATCGTTAAGACTTACTTGAACTCGTGATGTTACAGAACTCTCTTTAACTTGGTGGGTTTTTATACGCTGATGTTCTCTGGAGAATTTTCCATTGAGCCACGAGAAGAAGGAAACATCAGCATTAATGGAGCTTGAAGTTGAGCTTTTCTGGTCTAGCCATGACATGATCATCTCAGAGTTTGTTTCCACTGTGTTTTCTTTCTGTGGAATAACAAAGACTTCATCTGGAATGAGATAGACTCCATCTTCTGTGGTCTGACACTGGGAATAGCTCAGATTCATCACTCGACCCATGTCTATGTTGCGCAGGTTATCCCAACCTCCACCTGGTAGAACCTCCAGGGCAACCAAATTTGAGTTTTTATGACACTCATTGAGTCCATTGCTGGGACGAATGAGTGGAGAAAGGTTGCAGAAATTCATACAACAGCAGAGCATCAGCAGAATGAAGGCTCTTGACTCCATGATCATCTGGTGTGCTGTGTAGAAGTGCTTTTCTCTTTCAGAACTGCATCTCTTATTTATAGGGTGTGGTATTGGATTGTGGATGGGGTTTATGTTTATCACTGAACCAGTTTAGGTAATAAACAATAGGCATTATGACATTACTATTTATTTAGTTAAAACCATAAACACAAAGAATTCTTTATTTCTAACAACAGGACACTAAATGTCTAATACAAATACAGCATATTGCTAAGAAAAGACTACAATTTTCAAACAACTTATAATTTTGTACAATTTGTACACTATACTTGTGTATTTGTCTATCAATATAGTTTGTTGTAGTTTCGTTGTATATTTTTGTTGAGTTCACCTTGTTTAATATATTATTTTAGGATTTATGTTTAGATATTCTAATAAGTCATGAGACCGTAGCATTCAAAAGAAACTCCTGACACACCTGGTCAATGTTGAAAGCAGCTCTTTGCCGAAACACGTATGTTTAAAAAAAAAAAAAAAAAAAAAGATTCGTCATGTGAGTTAAGGCTTTTTAATATTTTTTCCACATTTTTCAAATGCCTTGGACTGATTTTTGCTTTCTTTTCTGATGAATCCCTTGCCCCAAAACCACCGACACATTATTTAAGCTACTCCTGAGCACTTTTTGTTTGATTTTGGCTTGTAATTGTTATCTGACCATATTGTAACTTACGTTTATATTTACATGTGCTCGATGTAAATAGCATCTATCTCTAAAAACATTTATATTCTTATCTGGTGTAAATGATAACACTAGAGTAACAGTGCATGAATAATGATATACTAATATGTAAACTTAGCATTACATTATTATGATCTAATGATGAGTTTAGGTATGCGCTAATCATAAAATAACATTAAAAACAACATTAGTTCATGTGTGAATTAAGGCTACCTTGATTACTTGTTTGTACTTGTTTAGTTATTGTATTCAACATGTATTATTCAACACTTTAAGTTAAGTTTAATCAACTTGAACTTGTATTAACATATGTTTGTCACCACTTTACTTGTTGGAGCACATTGTCATTAACTCATTCTGAACTACTCATGATAAAGACGGAACACTTTTCTTTAGCGTTTCAATGTAAACATGCAATAGATGGATGTGCATCAAGTTCGTGAGTAGTTAAGAATGAGTTAATGATAATGTGCCCCCCAAGTAAAGTGATGACAGAAACGTGCATTAACAGGTATAAATAAATATATTTAACACTGCTTAATATTTTCAAGTCACCTATTTTTGAGGGCTTCATTACAGTATATGTACAGGTACACTGCAGTGTTAAAAGCTGCCACCTTTTTGGCAAACTAGCAACTGCACAACTTGTGTGGTGTTTTATTTTTATTTGTGTGTGCCTTTCAGTTTAACCTGCCTTGTTTTGTTAAGGATAATCACTACTATTTCAGTCCTCTCGGCACCTTCTTTCTGTTTCTACCTTTAATTCTGTTTAATTTTCAATATTTATAGCTTTATTTTTTCTTCCGTCAGCCATCAGACTCCTTATCAGCTGACAGGAGTCTGTAACAATGGACTGTCCGTTTTGCGTCTATTTTGTTAATTAATATATGTTTAATATACATTAATATATGTATTTGTATTAAACTGTGCATATGACTATAAACACTTTCTTGAATCTAACTCTATATTTGGTCTGTTCTTACCATTTAAATCACCACCTTGTGCCCAGTCCCCTAGTCTTTATAGACCACCATTAACTAGCTCTTCCAGCCAACAGAAGGGCACAACAACCTAAAGGTTAAAATAAAATAAATGTATTTTATATATTTTCTGATGAATAGTATACCGGTAACCTTCAAGTTTTATGCTCTATAACACTGGCGGATTTAGAAGCCCCAGCTGAAATCTGGTTGACCCCTTCCCTCTCAGGTATTGTTGATTTATATCGAAGCATGGGCATAAAGCTGCATTTCAATAGATGTCAAACACCAGATGAAACCTGTTACTTCTGCTATTTTTCCTGTATGACAAGTGTTTCCTTACTGAGAATAGACTGCTGTGTTCAGAACAACATTGTTACATGCATGTTGAGCACCAGATTAAACTGGTTTCTTCAGCAATTGTTCCCGTATGACAAGTGCTTCATTCCTGTAAATCAACTAGTTTGTTTGGAAAACATTGTTACAATGCTGCAATGTTACTTGGCACAGTTTGACTTCAGACAAAAATGGATGGACCAGAATTGATAGTGATATGAGAGTAGGTTAAAGAAGTCACGTTAATCAGTTCCAAGCTTTATTGTTCAGCATTCCAACTTTTATATGTTGTTAACTTACCAATTTGAGCTGTTATGTCATTGTCATTTTTTACACTGGTAAAAGTGTGCTTCATGAAAAAATCAATAGTGAAAGCAAACCACTCAAACAGGTTCTGTGCTGTCAATGTTTTCGGTTTAGAATGGTATTATTGTGGGTTTTTTATTGACTCTAAAAGCATTACAACCACAGAAACATTGTAAGGGTGGACCTGTCAAAATGAAGGACATCATTTATTAAAGATTTTCAGTTATGTGACATCTAGCTATCACACAAAAATCCCATCTAAAAATATAGTTGCTTTTTTGCCTTACAAATTGCACAAATGGTAGCTGTGCATTAGTTTAGGACAGGTTATAACCCATATAAAGACTTACGTTGTTACAACCGTAGTATTTGTTTGAAATGGGTTTGTCTCAACTAACAGGTACTTATTTTGTATTGAATGGGTTAAATAGAATCGCATTACTGAAAAGAGACTAAAATGCAATTTTCATAGACTAAAACATTGTCATCAATTTTGTAGACTAAAATGTCATCAGTTTTCGTCGACTAAAGCTAGATGAAAATAGTCATTGATGATTCTAAAATAGACTATAACCTGACTAGACTAAAGAGAGTATGAACGCAACTAAAACTGATAAAAACTAAAATATCAGCTTCACACAAAGAGAAAAAAACTTGAACCATTGAATTACTCAGTAGGAAAAACAAATAGGCCTTATGTGTGTGTGTGCACTTGTGGTTTAGACAGCAATAAGAAATTGCTGTGTCAGTGTTTGTGGATTGTATACATTTCTTAAAAATTCAATCAGTTTGACATTCATGGCAACTTTTTGTAATTGTACTTAGCTGTCCTATGGGATGAGTTTGTGGGTCCAGAACTGACGACAACTGATGGATTTCTGCAGAGACAACCCTGCTAGCAAAATTCATGTGGCTTAAATCCGACCCACATACCGCATGGAATGATGGCACTTGGGCGGTCCGCTCCTGTTTGCCAGATCTGGACCACAATTAAGCCATAGCAATATCACTTTCAAGCCAGAATTCAAGCAAATGAACCAGAGCTGACCCTATTCTGGGCCTCAGTTTGCTTTTATTCTGGCCCAGATCCAGCCCACACCAGACACTTACATCTGAATGGTATGATGGCTCTAGGGTGGTCCGCTTCTGTTTGTGAGATCTGGGCCACAAATAAGCCAAAGCAATACCACATATTAGCCAGAATTCAAGCAAATGAAACAGAACTGACCCTATTCTGGGCCACAATTTGCTTTTATTCTGGACCAGATCTGGCCTACAACTTACACTTGCTGGGTGTGGCAAAAAAAATCCAAAAATCCCAGCATGCATTGCAGTATGAATACATTATTAAGCTTATTGATGCTCCAGTTTTCATTATTTGATTTTGCTGTTTATGTTGACGTTGTTGCTTTTGTCACTTTTAGAAACCTGTTTGTGAGTTTTGTTCATTTTGTTAATTGTCACCGTTGTTGAGGTTCATGCTCTGATTATTGATGTCTCTGTGAGCAAAGCTGAACCATGGATTTTTTTAAGCTTATAAACCTTCATAATTCTGTGGCATGTGCAAGCATGTTATTACGTTATTTTTAATAATGTATTAAACATTGGTTAACATCAATGAATTATATTATTTCATCATAGGTTGTGCCTCACTTCATTTTTTTTATTTTTTTTATTTTTTTTTAACTTGGCTTGTTTGCTGTAATGAATAAATTTTTCAAGCAAAGTTCTTAAAAGTTACAGCAGCTTAAAAGAAAATTTATATTAAGAGGTTCAGGGCTATGATCCCAACTAAAGCAAACACTTTTCTCCATGATGGTGACTTTAGTCTATGTGACCCACATATGTTTTAAGAGCACTGGGCCACATTTGCCATATCTTCTCTGGGGCGCTTTAGGCTCACAACCACATTAGCCAGAGCTAAATGTGCCAAATATTTGGCAAAAGTGGCCCACACTTGATTTAGGGTAACTGAGCCACATTTGCCATATTTTCTCTGGGCCAATATAGGCTCAAATCCACATTAGCCATAGCTTACTGTGCCAAATTTTCGCCAAAAGTGGCTCACATATGTTTTAAGATAACTGGGTCTCATTTTCCATATCTTCTCAGGGCCACTATAGGCTAACGGCTGCATTAGCCAGAGTTTACTGTGCCGAATATTTGCCAAACTGGCCCACATATGTTTTAAAATACCCCCCTTCCCTTGCCATTATTCAGGTGGGCCACTTCAGTCTCACATTTATGTCTGGGCCGAAGGAAGACAACCAGGGCCACATAACTGCCTAAAGTGACCCACATTCGTATGCTATCTGGGAACACTGTCTGTTGTTTGCTTTCACTGCCTAGGGACACTACAAAAATAAGAGATAAAAAGAAAAAAGTTATGTACCAGCCATAATACAGTAAACTCTTTTTAACATTCACGGCTTGTTTCAATAATAAACCCTTTTGAATGGTTTGCTTTCACTATCGATTTTGCTATGACACACCCTTTTACCTTTGTAAAAGATAAATATGACATGACAACTCAAATTGCTAAGTTAATTTAACACAGTCATGAGTGGAATCCCGCAAAGCAAACCTTGGAACTTCGATCAATGAGTGACATTTTTAGCCTGAAACATTTTTATCTGAAAGTGAATGTGCCAAGCACATTTTAACATTTACAAATTTAAACAGTTTTGGAACAAACCAGTCGATCTACAGCAGGGGTGTCCAAATTCTGTCCTAGAGGGTCGGTGTCCTGCAGATTTTAGCTCCAACTTGCCTCAACACACCTGCAAGGATGTTTCTAGAAAGTCTCGTAAGAGCTTAATTGGCTTGCCTAGGTGTGTCTGATTGGGGTTGGAGTCCCTCAAGGACTGAGATTGGACACCCTGATCTACAGGAATGAAAGCACTTGTCATACAGGAAAAATAGCTAAAGTAAACCGGTATCATCTGGTGTTTGACTTGCAATAAAATGCTAATTTATGTTCGAGCTTTGATATAACTAAGGGGACAGCTAAGGGCCAACTAGATTTCAACTGGGGCCAGTGCCCCCTGACCCTATCCCTTGATCCACTATTGATAAATATTAAAGAGCCAATATTATGGGTTTTTGAAAATGACCTTCCATGCAGTGAGTTAAGCTGCAGTCACACTAGAGTTTATGTGTGTGAAATTCTGTCGTATGGCGCTGCAAAAAGGGGCGGAATTAATCAAGATCATTTGACATCAAAAAAGCAAGGGATTTCTTGATATTTAAATTTTCTGTCCAGAGAGGTCATATTTTGACCTCGATTGGTCTCACGCAGTCAAGTTATGCAATTTCACAGGTCAGAGTTCACCAAGGTTGAACTTTGCACCGCAGTGATCTGCGAAACTTGACGCATAAACTTGCGTTTCCAGTCTGATGCATTTGCGTGTGTATTAATGGAAGTCTATGGGGAGAAAAGTGCAGTGTGACCACAGCTTAACACAGCACTAAGTGAATGAAAACATCCAGCTGAGGTTTAAATCTGTAAGTGCACTGTGTTTAAAACTATTGATTCTTTAATGACATAGTCGACTCAAAGTCGAGTAAATGAATCGTGTTGGGTTCGGATCTTTTGTTTAAACCCATCGACGTCGATGCGGTACATCACAAATATAAAGTGCTGGTTCCAATAAAAACATGAATGCATCTTTTGCTTCAGACACTAGTGGAGCGCGGGGATCACGGGACTAATTATGTCGTGAAGATGAAGATCACTGACAGATGGATATTCAGCTGCTACTGTTACAGTTATGGACCAGTTTTTTCTTCCTCCAGACCATAACATGTAAGTGTAATTAAAATTGTTGCCTCGTTTTGTGTAGTTTGCAAAATATGTGTTTAATTGTATGTTGTAAGTTGTAATCTCTCTGCACTGCTTGTAATCACTTCTCTTCTATAGATTAGTGCTTGTACTGTATCTCTCAGGTTAAATCTTTATGGGGCTAATCACATATTGCATGCAAAGCCATGTTGAAAACACAACACATGCCTCTTCCTTTACCAATTTAAATGTGTTTTCTGAACTCGCAACCATAATTAAAAAGCAGTTGAATACATAGAAGAGAATTTTGATCACTACAATTACAGAACATATTCTTCCTTAGATCAGACTTCAAATTGTCTGTCGCATTAGTTAATAAAGTGGGAGAATTATTATTATTATTCTACAATTAACCATTTTAATATTTATGCTAGGCAAGGATTGACTTTAGATTATCAAAACACTATGAAATAATGAGATAAGGACATCAAACTATTTATATTTATAATATATTTTTGTTTAGCATTATTGATTACAATTGGTCTTAGTTAATTAACTAATCAAATAAACATTCCTTTTTCATTAGATCTTCATTAAATTATTTTGACCTCTTTGTGGCCTCTGCTTATACTTATTTCCTTTTATTCATTAAAACAATGTTGCTGAAACCCCAGAAGCAATCAGAACAGTTACAGCAAAAACTACACCAGAATTAATGTCAATTAGGGCGTACTCACACTATGTTCAGTGGCCTTGAACCGGGCCAAAGCATGCTTGTCCCCCATCCGATTCAGCGCACTCACACTTCTCAAACAATCCGGCAAACGGGCCTGGGCATGGTTTGGATAGCATAGTGTGAGTAGGCCCTTAATCTCACCAGTCTATGCCAATGACCACATATTAGGGCGTACTCACACTATGTACAGTTGTCTTGAACTGGGCCAAAGCGAGCTTGTCCCCCCTTTCGTCTCCCCTGATGGCCCGCACTCACATTACATTCAGGCCTGGGCATGCTTACGTCATCGATGATGTCCTGTTCAGTAGAGAAGCGCTCTCACTCAGCACAGTGGAGATTTCTCTAGTTATATTGTTTTAGTCGTTTAGGATGCGGTGACACAGTCAAGTATTTCGACGAACAGATCCGTTAAACATGGTTACTTATTCAGATTTAACAGAAAAGGGGTGTTATGAAGAGTTATGAAAAGTACTGCTAATCCAGGGTTAGGTAAATTAGAATATTAGTTGCAATACAAATAAATGTAAATAATCTGTCATTACTTTTGTTCAGTTTCATTTTCATCTTATAGCATTGTTAGTGTAAAAATCCCCCACAAACCAACATAACTCGCGGCTGAACTATCATAGTACAATGCATAGTTTGGGAAAAGAACGATGTAGTGACAAGTGTTTCCCAAAACCTGTAGTTTCTCTGTCGCAGATCCATCGTTTGAACCACAATAGTTATAATGTAAAACGCACATAATTATGCTCTAAACAAGGTGGAGTAACTACTTCTTTAGAGAAGAACCCCATCATTTCTTTGTGCAAATTATATTGTTTTACAAGCACACCCATTAAAAAAAAAAAAAATCTAATATTTGTTTTAGCCCCAGAGGTGTAGTTGCAAGCATTCAAGTTTGCGATGCAGTTTGCTAATGTTCATTGGAACGATGGATTTGGGAAACACCAAATCAACAAACTGTGTTTGTAACAACGGAACTTGCGACCTTAGTTGGCTAACGACGATTTTCTGAAACACACCCCAGATTGATACCAACAAACCACTCATTGATACCAACATGTAGCCTAGTTGTCACATGTTTCTAGGTACACTGAAAATTATATTTTAAAAAACAAATGAAATTTAGTCATGTTCAACTTGTTAAATTTAACCCAAATAAATTGTTTACAAGCACTTAACATAAAAAAATTAGTAAAGAATCAAGGAACCAAGGAATCATCTTTGATTTTTTTTTCAGTATAGTTTTTTTTACTTCTTTTTATTATTTAATTATTATTACACGTTTTAAAGAAAATACAGTGTCTAATAAGGGTTGCGCAAAAATATTAATTATATACTAATATTACCTTACACAGAAGATTCAAAAAGGTCTTAAATCAGAGCAGCACATCTTAAAATCATATGATTATGCACGTGATTAATCATTTATGAGGAGTTGTTTGTTTCCCTGTGTGTTTCATTTTAAAGTGAAAGCATTTATCTCTAACCCTAATCAAACTTGTGCTAGATTCAAACAGGCTGTTGGCTTCTGCTTCAATCATCATGGCAACAGCCAATTACAACCACTTTTCTCTTATTATGCACTAAAGAACATTTACAATAAAGACACAATATGGACAAAGTTTTAAATTGTAAATGAATAGTCTTATACTCTGATATTTGCTGGCTTAATCTAAATAAATACATTTAAATGAAACCACTCATTCAGGTTATAAGCATGAATCCTGTCAGACTGGTTGTGGTGGTGGAGTTGCATTTATTCATCATTAGTGCTATTTTTAATGTTATGAGGATAAATTGACAGTTTTTTTCGTTTGTTTATAGTGTTGCAAAGAAAAGAAATCCATGTTATCTCTATAGACCCACAGGAACCTATGTCAATTTTCTATAAGGGTTTGATGATTTTATTTCTGACATGCTAGTTGTGGGAGACTTCAACATCTACAACCCTAAATCAAAAAAAAAAAAAATTGTGACAGTTGGGACACCAAGACCTGTACAAATGGGTCAGCCAAGGAGACTCACTCCTGGAGATGTTCCTACTGTAGTTGGGGGAGTTGTAACAGATCTGGCTTATAGTTACTGATGACAAACTTACAGTTTACAGCGGCTGATTATCTAATTGTGTCATACAATTATAACACTGTTCATTGCTGTAGCCCTGATTGAAAGAGACAGTGCATCCGTTCATAGCACTTCACTTTTTCCACATTTTTTATGTTACAGCCTTATTCCAAAATGGATTAAATTATTTTATTTCCTCAATATTCTAAACACAATAACCCATAATGACAATGTGAAAAAAGAGTTTTTGAAATTGTTGCAAATTTATTACAAATAGAAAAGCTGAAAAATCACACATAATTATTCACAGTCTTTGCTCAGTACTTTGTTGATGCACCTTTGGCAGCAATTACAGCCTCAAGTCTTTTTGAATATGATGCCACATGATTGGCACACCTGTCTTTAGGAATTTTTGCCCATTCCTCTTTGCAGTACCTCTCAACTCTATCAGGTTGGATGGGAAGCACCGGTGTACAGCCATTTTCAGATCTCGCCAGAGATGTTTAATAGGATTTAGGTCTGTGCCCTGGCTGGGCCACTCAAGGACATTCACAGAGTTACTGTGAAACCACTCCATTGATATTTTAATCGTGTGCTTTTGGTCATTGTCCTGCTGGAAGATGAACCGTTGCCCCAGTCTGAGGTCATAAGCACTCTGAAGCAGGTTTTCATTCAGAATGTCTCTGTACATTGCTGCATTCATCTTTCCCTCTATCCTGACTAGTCTTCCAGTTCCTGCTGCTGAAAAACATCTCCACAGCATGATGCTACCACCACCATGCTTCATTGTAGAGATGGTATTAGCCTGTTGATGAGCGGTGCCTGGTTTTCTCCAAATGTTACGCCTAGCATTCACCCCAAAGAATTCAATTTTAGTCTCTTCAGAGTAGATCATTTTGTTTCTTATGGTCTGAGAACCCTTCAGATGCCTTTTGGTTAATTCCAGGAGTGGAGTGGCTTCCTTCTGGCTACTCTACCATACAGGACTGATAGGTGGGTTGCTGCACAGATGGTTGTCCTTCTGTAAGGTTCTCCTCTCTCCACAGAAGAACACTGGAGCTTAAATAGAGTGACCATCGGGTTATTGATCACCTCCTTGACAAAGGCCCTTTTCCCCATATCACTCAGCTTAGATGGACGGCCAGCTCTAGGATGAGTCTTGGTGGTTCCAAACATATTCCACTTAGGGATGATGGAGGTCACTGGGCTCATTAGAACTTTCACAGCAGCAGAAATGTTTCTGTAACCTTCCCCAGCCTTGTGCCTCAAGACAAATCCTTTGTCTTAATGCTTGGTTTGTGCTTTTACATGCAGTGTCAACCCAATGAACTTGTATAGACAGGTGTATGCTTTTTCAAATTATGTCTGATCAGCTGAATTTACCACAGGTAAACTTTAATTAAGCTGCTGAAACATCTCAAGAAAGATCAGAGTAAACAGACTGTACTTGAGCTTTTTGGCAAAGGCTGTAAATACTTATGTACATGTGATTTTTCAGGGTTTTTATTTTTATTAAATTTGCAACAATTAAAAAATTTCACAATGTAATTATGGGGTATTGTGTGTAAAATTAATTAAATTAATTGAATCTATTTTGGAATAAGGCTGTAACATAAAAAATTTGGAATAAATGAAGCGCTATAAATACTTTTCGGGTGCACTGTATGTATATATATATTTATATATAAAAAATCACAGAAATCTATCCTATTTTGTCAATGTGTTCACCACAGGGATATGACTGCCATCTTGTGGTTGTTAATTTTGCAGAAGCTCAAAGAAATGTCCTTGATTTTTTGTTATTGTAATATTTACTTTTGGGGTTTACTTTATGGCCTGCAGAGTGATTCCTGGCACTTTGATTACCTCTGATGACTGGATGCATTACTGGTCATAAACTTTACAATCATTAAATCCTCAAGCTTCCCTAAGTATATTTTTAGTTTATTTTTTTAAATAGTTCCCTTAATCTGAGCAGTTCAAGATTTGGCTACTTTTTCTAGTTTGCTATTTGTACATTCTCAAAAAGTGACTCAATTCATCATTATTAAGTGGTTGAAAAAAAACTTTATTTAATGAAATCAGGGCCTCGCACTCTTGCAAGACAATATAAAGGATTGATAAAAAAAGACCAAAAAATGCAAAGGAAAAAAAATAAAAAAATGAGAACTGCAAATAAAAAATCTAAGCAGCGCAAAAAAGTATATATAAACTTTTTTTTTTTTTTTGAAAATTACACATTATTCAATTGTAGTATGAACTTATTTTACTGTAGGACAGTTATCCAGTATATTATTGGGTTTTAATGTTTATTGTAAAAAATACTGTATATTTTACAATAAATATAAATATATAAAAGACTGTAAATATATAATACAGCAAGATAAATGATGCTGTACATGTAAGTGCAGTAATTTTTCAGTCATTTATTTAGAGTAAGTTACTGGCAAACTGCTACCAGTAAGTTACTTCTACAGTAAATTGTTAAAAGTATTTGCAATGCTCATTTTAATTTGCTTTTTAGTCAACCGTGAGTTTGCAATGATGTTTTCCCTTTGTACTTCATGTTTTTGCATGTTTCACTTTCTGGTACTGATTTGATGAGGAAGAGGAGTTAGAGGAATTGGGAAAACTACCTCCACTGAAGCAATGTCATCAGCTAGAGACATAGCATCACAGAGGAAATTAGCATGGCTGAGAATGGGTTGTTGCTATAAACATCTAATATAAAGTTGCCCCATGGGTCACTTCAGTCTGTTGCCTCAATATCGATACATCAACTGCCATCTTTATCTGGTCATTAGATCTAAATCACAGCGAACAGACCCTGCTGAGATATGGATGTGTTATTATGTCATATAATCAGGATATTAAAATAAACGAAAAACAACTCACCTTTCAAAGACCACCAATCACTTCATTGAGCAACAGTCACGGCATAACAAAACATCTATATATCAAATCAATACTGTCTATACTATACAACAATACTATATTTCAGCAGGGTCCATCATGTTTTGGGGACCCTTGAAACATTTCCATTGCGTTACGTGGATATTTGCAAATGCTGTGACTAATTGCTCCGTGTTTCCTAAGTTGTTTGTGTTGTGACCAATTGCTCAGCATTTCTTCGGTTGTTTGTGTTGTGAGAATTTGCAACACGTGTGCTGTCAAATTGATGAAGATTGTTTCTTTATTTGCTGGTGTTTTTTATAATTGCTTGTACTTTCCTAAATTGCAGCACGTTAAGCTTTCTTGACAACCGTATAATTCGCATATTTGCTTATTTTTAATGTATGATTGTTTAATCAATCACTCAATTCAATTATAAACATTGGATTAGCATAAACAGGTGCTCACAGTTCAGCTTAAAGTGTTGCAGAGCATAACGTTAAGATTTAAAACATGATGGTGGAGTGGGTGAAACATCACGCTTTGCAGAGCCAGCAATAAATCAATTTTATTACAACATAACAATAATCAGCTTGCACATTTTTGCTTGTTAACAATAGCCCTTTTAATACTACAAGGTTACATCTCAGTTGATGCATGACATGATTTAAAAAAAGACCCTAAAAGTACTCCTTAATGTTTTTGATACTATGTATATGTAAAATGGTAGATAATGTTTCCGGACTGTAATTGATCTTAATAGCGCTAAGCTAGCATCAAGATAAAGTGAATTTAGTTTTGCACGCTTGCAGCGTTATTAGCTGAAATAATAGTTATTCAGACCCCCTAGTTTTTTGCGAATTTGCGATTGCTGAATTCAACGCAAGATCAACAAAGTCACAATCTTTTTCGAACTGCAAAATTCTTAAACTCAAAATAATCACAAAAAATTAAATGATATCATAAAACATCTAATTACAAAGCATAAAATCTAATTATATTTATTTCAGTTTGCAATTAATTGATTTAGATGACATAGACGTTGCCTATGCAGCGCACGTGATGTATTTGAGTCTCTCTCAAAAAATTACGTTTTACCTGAGCCCTCACAATCATTACATTACATGGAAGTGGGGCACATTTTTTGCAGCCTATGCAGTAAGCAGAAGCAGAGGAAGCACAATTGATTTACACGTAAAGTTTACGTGCAAAGATGCGATTAGAAATCCGGTGGCACAAATCAAGTGAGTAACACAGCACAAATTGGCCGTTTTGTGCATTTAGAGAGCAAAAAAAAATAAAAAATTGTAGCAAACATCTAACAAACGGAGCAATGGAACAGACAAAAAAAAACAAAAACAAGCAGCTTACAATAATGAAGCTGGTCCAAGGATGATGGCCGCTGGACGTGACCGAATTGAAGGACATTATTTTTGCTTTACATGTATGGCTGGCAGCCTATTATGATGTGCATCAAAGTGATAAATGATTTTGCTTAACTCTTTTCTTTGCCGTTGATGAGAGAAAACACTTCCATGCCATTGATGTTTTTTCAGCAGTCTGTGTTTTAGGTGTATTACAATAGGGGAAGCCTTAAGGCAAAGGAAAGCATTTTTTTCTCACAAAACTGTCTGCAAATTTCTGGGAATTACCACCACAAAATCAGTCATTTTTATCGCAAAAATCCTTAAAAAAACTAGCAGGTTGTTATTAAACTGCCACACTTTATACATAATTTAATATACAAATGCACACATGAATATAATGTATTGGATGTATCTATTTGTCTATTCATCCGTGATGTGAAATTTGACTGAAAAAACATTTTTCAACTTCATGGATTATAAGCTTACTGAAGTATTAGTAACAGTGTTAGGCAGATTTGAACAACGTGATGTTCATCGTCATTGTCCTTTTGTTCACGTGCATGTTCCAAGTTAAAAGCTATTAATTAAACACATTTGTAAATTATTTCAAACTGGTTGGAAAATTAGATGCAAATCAATGCTACACACCACACCTTTTATCTATGTAAAAGTAATCTGCACCTAAACACTGTAGGTCTTATAATTCTGGTGAATATCTGCTACACCTAGGTCCTGTCAAGTGATCATCACATAAAGCCCTGTAGATGAAATAAAAGAACCCTCTCTGTAATTTACATCTGTGTATGTGCATCCCACTTTCAGGACTGATCACACATTCGCCCACAAAATCATCAAAATTCACATCACTGTCCCAAACTTCAAATTTTAGTTGATGGCCAAACTCAACTGACCCAAAATTAAAGTTGGTGTTCCAATCAGGGTCATTATTGTCCAGAATTACCTCAGTCTCCTTGTATATACCATTGTACCAAGCTTTCACATAACCATCAGAAGATGAAAAATAATCTTCATTCATGCCTGTGGCTCCCATCATAAACACTACTAATGTGCCACGACCGGCTCTCAAAGGACAGCAGTTTTGATCCAGATTTGACATTTTAGAACATGCTTCATATTCCTTGTGGTCTATAGAAATCGCGTTCTCTTCAATATATTGTGTTACTGCTCTTTTCAGATTAGCACTAACCTCAGGATCCGCCACCAGATGATGGAGAGGGAAAATAGCATATGAAATAACGTCAGGGTTGTCATGCAGGCTCTTTCTCCATTGTGAGTAAGCTTCAGCCGGGCTTTGGTTTAAAACAAGCTCTGGGAAGTATTTCTCTCCTCCCAGAACCTCTGTCTTGTGTGTCATGAAGGTCTGGTAGAAGCCCATGCCCATTTCCTCCACAAGGATTTTAGAACATTTGTTCGAAAACGAGGCTGTAGCTTGCTGGAACCCCAACTTTATCATGAAATCCATGTTCAGACAGTGTTTAATGTCAATTTCAGAGAAGCCCTTCAGGGTTGCAAGACATGTCCGAAAAGCTGTGACCCACCTCACACGCCCTCCCAGATGGACTTGGCGTATGTAGTGAGTGCCGTAGGTTTCGATCATTTTCTGGTACAGGTGTTTAGATTGGTCATCATACTGTGTTGGAAGTGTTTGGAGATGTTTTGAGAATTCAGTGCTGAGCTCTGGGTGGTCTCTTAATCTGTAACTACAAAATGAAGAAATACTTATTGTCATTATCATGCGAGCGTGCTTTTCAACTCAAAATGTGCTGAAAGTTAATTCTACTCATTTGAAAAAAGTTTTGAACTCAGTGTTGAAGGTAATGAGTTAATTAAATACCTGATTACTTCATCTTAAATGTAGTAAGTTCACAGTACTCATAGATTATTTTTAACCTAATATAATTTTCTTTATAATTCAAAGTGTCTTTAATGGGATCGTTTACTCTATATTGTATTTTCTTTCTGTAAATTTACTTATTCTCAGGCCATCCAAGATTGGGAACTTTTCTTCCTCGATAGAACATTCAAGGTTTTTAGCTAAAATCTTAGTGCATAATAATTTATAAAAAATGTCCAAAAAATTAAAAAATAAATAAGTTTTTATATCTTGTAAATCTCCAGGTGGTACATTGAGTTATCTTCGAGAGAAACGATCAGTGTGTGCAAGATACTGAATATTATTTACACTGATATGTTTAAACCACAAACTCTGCAAATGCTGGGTGCGTTCATGAAAGTCTGCAGCATCAGCTTCCTGTCAAATAATGACCTGCACACTGACACAAGCTAACAGATTAGCAGGTACTGCTTGTTTACAATGGAGAAATATCTGTGCTAATCCTGTAAACTGCAACATTTTTAGAAAAAAAAATTTTTTAATTATTAGGGTGTATCATTTAAAAGTCATATTAATATCTGCAAGAGGTTATTAGTAGGGATGTGCTTATCAGGTTTTTTTTGTCCTTGAGTCATTTGATTTTGAGTATCTACCAAAACCTGATCTGCTACTTTTATAATACATATAAATCATAAAGAAGAGCGAAGAAACAGATGCAGGATGTTCCTTTTTTTTTAATTCGCCTTATTTTACCATTCAACAACTAATAGTAATAAATAACATCAATTCCTCACTTTTGAACTTTAGTGCAACAGTAACCATAAAAAAATAATATAAAAACAAATCAACTTAAATACTCGGCAGACAATCCCAAGTTTACATATCTCACAGTTTGCTATGGCAATGTTGTCGTCATCAGCTTTATAATACCTCCAGACCGGAGACAAACTGGTAAAGTCTAAATCGGATACGCGGCCGGCCGGAAGTGTGATATGTACATCAATTAAAGTAGCATTTTTTATGACACTGTATAACAATAATTAATATTTTTACAGTACTGTGACTGTTGGGTTTAGCGTTGGGGTGGGGGTAGGTGTTAAAAGATACAATTTATTGGGTAATTTAATAGATAGCATAAATAATATTCAGTACAAGTACTGTTTTTACGTTACTATGATGGTTGGGGTAGGGGTAGACTTTAATATAATACAACACACTGAGGAAGGCTTTGTGCCGAAACATTTGTGTCTTTTAATCACCCGTAAAATGTAAGAGAAAGAAAAATGAAAAACAATACGAAGCAATTGAGTGTGAATCATTACCTTTTTTGGTTAATAAAATACAACAAATGGGAAATTTTATAAATAATATAAATAACTCTCGTTAACTTCCGGCCACAACCATTTTCAGTCTAGCAGCAACCAGACATACTCACACTTTCTACTTTAAAGGGGAAGTCCAGAATGTAATTTTAAGGCTTGGTTGTGTTAATAAGATGCAAAGCAATGTGTGCTCATGTTTCACTTGAAGGAAATCATGTTGTTTTTTCATAAATTTCACTTTGATTATTCACAGCTACTCAGCTAACATGAAAACGACTCATATATTTCCTAGTTCCTAACTCCTGACTCTGGTCTTGTGTCATAATGTGCTGCGATTCGCTGATCGGCTCCTCGTCACGCCCTTACAAGCAAGCGCGTTTTGTGTAAACAGTCAGTCAACCTCATGCCCGCTCTCTAAATTAACATCTGACAAGAGTCTGAAATGAGTGAAAATAGTGTGCAGCTCCTTTAAAAGAGTGTGTGTGTGTGCGCTATTGTGTGTGTGTGTTTATGTGTGTGCGTGTTTATACTATGGACTATCTGTAACACGAGAAGCGCATGTGCATGTTTTGTTTTTTTTTCTCTCTGATGCCTCGGATTAAATTTTTTTCTGTAGTGATGCTGCTAACAGAAGAATAAAGCACAAGATGTCGGATGCGACCTGTGTGAGCCTTGATTGATATTTCTGCTGCTATATACATGAGTTAGGTGAGCTTTCGTGTATTTTTTTTTAACTCGACGTTACAAGACGTCTTTCACACATATCCGGAATATGCTTGTGTAAGTAACATGAATTGTTCACATTTCTTTTGCGACTTCATTATCTGAGATGTAAAACGCATGGAAAAGCTGCCTATAGAAAAACACTGCTGTCGCAGACACATAGAGAGACAAACAAGCTTGTGAAGTGTGTGTGTGTGTGTTTACAGCAGTTTAACTGATAAATATGAATTTGTAGCTAAACCGTTGGTGGTGGCGAACAGTATTTCCCGTTGTTTACACTTTTGCTACAGCATACTGTTAAGGCTAGACACTGTACATGTCATAATCAATTTTAACAAATAAAAACACTTACAGGTCGTGGCTCAGAGTTCACAGCGTCTGCTTGTAGCTGCTCCATGTTTAAGGAGATTTTAACCGAATCCAGCACTGAACTGGGAGAGATTCTAGAGCTGTTTTGTCAAATCATGCTTGCTATGTATTTTATAATTTTCTCGACCATAATAAATATTGAACTGTAAGCACTTCTATCTTTGTGTTGAAGCCCAAATATAGAAACAGACAAAGCTCTGTGGAAATAGCATCGTTTAGACAAATTTTTGCTCTCTCTCTCTCTCTCTGCTGTAACGTTACAGCACCTCTAACCACGCCTCTTACCTGCGCAGAGTGTGTGCACGATAAAAGTACGTTTGTGATCTCACAAGGCCCGGAAGTATTTTTTTGTAGTCCCCAAAATTTGTTTATTGTAGACTTTGCTAAGCTAACGCTGTAAAAACCAAGGTCTCCCTTTGCATTGAACTTTGAGCATTTTACATTCAGAGATGCTGTTTATGTTCACACAGCTACATTACACATCAACTAAAGTTTTAAATATGATATAGCAGTGAACCACCCCTTTAAGCTGCTTCCGTGTTCTACTTTGCCAGCATTTAACCAATAGCGTCTTTGCGACAAAGTGATATCATGCCACACATATATAGAGTCCTGATAGGGAATCAACTTCCAATTCTGATCGAGTCTGAAACCACTTGATCGGGCCTGAATTATGATCATGTGATCTGATCTAGACATATTAGTATGTAATTAGGCTGGATGTTATTTTAACATTTTTATTTAAATGCAGAGCGTGTTTTGGAAAACACAAAGATATAGTCACTCTCTCTCACTCTCTCTTTCCCTCTCTATCTCTCTCTCTCTATTTATTTATAAACCCAGCTTCTTTAGTTAATTGTAAACAGCTACATTGTTCTGTTTGCTCGTGTGTATAAAATAGTCCAAATGAGTCATGATATCATATGGACATACCTGTAGTATGTACAGCTGATTTCGTGGAGGGCAAAGGTTGTTTTATCTTTTGCACTCTGAGAATGGGCAAATTGAGCAATATCTGATCGACTCCCTCCAAAAATCACCTTTCCTGTGTCATCCAGTCGAAGATCCACTTTCCAGTTGTTATTAATGAGTGACGTTGAACTCTTCATGAGGGAATCAACTGAATGATGAAGAGCAGTAGAAGGCTGTGCTGTAGTGCTGAAGATACGCCAGTCCAGCACGGCTGAGGGAAGTTTCTGCATCTGATCTCCGTGAAAGCGGTTCTTGCAGATGGTACAGGTACCGTTGACTGAGTATGACTTGACATTAATCAGAAAGGCACCTTTACGTCGCATTTTGACCAAGTCAAAGCCTTCTCCTGCCAGATTGTAACCAGGCACAAATGGAGCTTTTTCACATTCTGCCTGAGAGCCAGTGTGACAAGCTAAACTTGAGTCCCAGAGCACCAAACACAAAGAAATGCAGAAGAACACGTGGAAAACACAGTGATTTGTTTCCATGTCTGCAGGAAAAATACAGTTAAATTCCTGTAAGACTAGAGAATAATTTGGTTCATGCAGAGTTCAAATAGTTTTGCTTGTTTATAAAATGTTGCTATTTTAATGCTTTTAAATTGTACTGTTAAAAAAGCATTTTTACTTGTTGAAAATGCATTGAATTTCCTCAAATATCACTCAAAAATGAAGTCTTACCCACACTGAGTATGCAACAATCTCAAAAGTCCCCTTCAATGTTTTTCTCCAGAAAATGCTGACTCTTTTAAATATGAATTTCATTGGCATGGTGTCATTTTCCAGAATTTTGCTAAAGACACACCTTCTGAAAACATGCCATTTGGCAAGAAGTATCTTGTTTGTCTCTTTTAACCAATCTCTGGCTTAATTTAAAATTTAATTTATGGTTTTGTTTTGTTCTTTTATCTTGCAGCCGGGGAAGGTTTTCATGTGACTGTGTAAGTGAGGATAAGGTGAATGTCGTGACTAATACGTTTTAGGACATATCAATGATTATATCATCAACATGAAAAAACTTGATATTTGCAGAAATAATGTAGTTTTTATAAGACATTTCGATTTTATTACCACTTTAGTAAAACAGTGTTTAACAAAATAACCCAGGCACTTCAAAAACCTTTTGTGTGTTTGTGGGTTTTTTGTTATCAATGTTAGATAACAGCAATGAAATTCAAGACACAACATAGAGACGCCGCAGAGTTTCAGCATTGACATGGTGAGCAATTCTAGCTGCAGTGTTAAAACATTTATCCATGAGGTGCTCTGTATTATCCTGTTATCACATATGTTTGTTTATTTAGAGGAATTTTGTGGACAACCAGCCTTTTGGGGGCCTTTAAAGAGTTTGTGACACTGAAAAGGTAACCTATTTAGAATGACCAACCTCTCTAGCTATGAATGAAAGGTTCTCCATTTTGCCATTACCTGTACATCTTGCTTTTGCTGGGTTTTGGTTAAAAATAGAAAGTTTGACTGACAGTTAAAAGGACTCATCAGGCATTATATGGACATTGCACTCAGGCACCACATCGACAAATCTGAATATGTTCTTTAATTTAAATGTGTTCAGTTCAAGATGTGTTCAGATCTGAGTTTTGTTTTTTTATATTTCAGAATAGACGTAGCTTATAGTAATATGCTTTAAACTACTCTTTTACTTTTGTTTCAAGAGTTCGCCCTTAGCTGATGATTGATTATGGAGCTTGTTTGGCATGCTGCCCGGGGCTCCCTCCCGTTGCAGGGCGAGAGGGGAGTCCGAGTTCAGGTAGGTCTCGAGAACTTCCGTGCTTGAAAATGTTGGAAGTAGATTAATGCTATAAAGTGTCTATGCTGTCAATTTAGATTTGTCAATTTACTTATGTTACATGTTTGTCAATTTACTTATGAAACCGGAGAATCCGGTGAAAACCCACCCACGCAAACACAAGTAGAACATGCAAACTCCACACAGAAATGCCGACCTGGCCAGGAAGTGTCTGAGTCGGTGACATTCTTGCTGTGCGGCCATGGTGCTAACCACTAGGCCTCCGTGCTGCCCTGACAAGGAAATGGGAGGAGTAGGGGTGGAAGGGGGGATTCTTCAAGACGAAGATGGCTGAAGTAAGATACTCTGGTTATTTATAGTGGTTAAGGAGTCGTCTGATTGGTAAATTAGTGTTAGCTAATGTGGACCAGGTGCTATCAATCATAAGCACGTGCTCCTCCCGAAATTAGTTTATAAATAAACTTCACTTGGATAAATTAAACTAAACAGTGACTAAACATACATTTCCTAATTAGGATTTTTATTGAGTACTGCATATGAAGCATATTTTGGCTATACATAGCTGTGTTATATATTTATTGTATTTTATTATTCTAGCCTTAAGGTTACTATGCTAGTACGCTCTAAATCAATGAATGACTATTGCAGTGCAGACAGTGACTGATTGCAGTGCATCTTTAAATTTACGTTTTTAAGTGATTTTTGCATTGAGAAATTTGTTTTTGAAGATTAATTGACATGTATGCATTTGGTTGAGATTCAACATTAGAATATACTAATACTATATACTAATATATAGTAATACTATATAACTATATAATAATACTATACTGCCACAGCTGTTACTTTGAATTATACACCTTTCAATTACAAGTCCAGCTACCAAGCAAGAGGCCACAAATGCCCTGATTTGATTATATTGATAATAATTGCAAGGAATTTGATAAATAACTTGTTTTTTTTTTTTTTGTCTTTTAAAACTTAAACTTCCTTCATACCAACGACCTTGTCCTTGCCAATCATTGTTTACACGCCATGTGAAAACATGCTGATTGGCAATAATGATCTTACTTTCAGGCTTGTTCTGGCTTGTTTTTGACTTTCATCTAATGACTGGCTGGGTTTTGAATTTAATTTATTGATTTGTTTTGTTCCTTTACTAAGCCACCTGTGCAGATAGGGGGTGGTTTTCACAAGACTGTCTAAGTAAGGATAAGGCAAAGCAATTAAACAATTAATATGTTTTATGACGCATCAATATAAAGTCAAAATTATAAAACAATTTATAAACACTTGATATTTTTTTTTTTCAGAAATAATTTAATCTTCAAAAATTGAAGGAATTTTCATTTCATGACGATGATAGTAAAATGGTGTTTTACAAAATACCCAAGGCAATTCAAACTAAAAACTTTTATTGTCTTTACCTGAGCGTTGTGCTTTTACAAGTTTGGCTGTTTTGTTTGAAAATTTTGTTTGCCAGTTAAATAAACCTTAACGGACAATATGCAGAAAGTACCACCATGTGCCAGATTAACACCAAAAACTGAAAATGTTCTCTAATTTTAATCAGTCTTCAATTCAAGATATGTTCAGATTAGTTTTATTATACTGTACTTCAGAATAGGTATAGCTCATGAAATATGCTTTAAAACAGTTCTCCATGTTAGAATACCTTCAGGTAAGATTAAACAGTCAGAGACCTCAGTTTAAAATCTATTGTGTTGGCTGTATTTATTTGGCTATGATTATGCTAGCCCTAAGGTTACCAATATGCCAGTATACTCCAAATCAATGACAGACTTGTGAAGTGCAGACAGTAACAGACTGCAGTGCATTTTCAAATTTACATGTTTGAAATTAATGTATATATATTTATATATACATCTTCAAAAAATAGACAACCAAAGCAAATTATTTGTTTATTATTTATTTTATTATTTGAAAATATTTTAAAAAGACAAATCAAGAACAGCAGAGCTATCAAACAGATTGTGTTTTTTTTTGTGCAGTTAAAATCAATACAATGTTTGAATCACACTAGACAGGCGTTCTTTTATCATTTTAAGAAAAACATTTTGCAGTGAATATTTGGTGTTGCGGATTAGTTTAAGTATTCTTGTGGTTGAGATAAAACATAAGAGTTTACTAACACTAATACTACTTTAATGCTACCACAGCTAGTACTTTGATAGTATAGTAGTGAGATTCATGGCAAGAAAATGTGTAATAATCCTTCAAACCCACCACCTTTTTAATGGTTGCTCAATTTAATCACAATTTTGTGATGGCAGTCATTAAATATATAGTTGTAATAACCTTTTATAATGTCTACATCAAGCTTATGTTGTCAAAACAACTGATCCTGACACCACAAAAGTAATCAGAACTATCAGGCCATAAGTTATCAGGCCATTATGCCAATCTATCAGGCCAATCTATTTACCAGATCTTATACGTGTCCTCCAAATTTCTTCAGTCAAACAATTCTGTCTAAGGCAATAATGGTTTGCTTGAGCAATGATTATGTCAAAGCAACAAAATCAGCAGTGCCTTTTGGTGGCTTCTTTAGCTGCCAATCTGGCAACCCTCTCTCAAATGGTCAATCTCGTTGTCCGCCTCAGTTCAGCCAACAACTCGCTGCCATCAGTGATGGTTGTCAGGTGTTGTACTGTGTTCAGTCTGGTGTGTTCAGTGGTGGTCAGTTAAAACCTGTTCACCTTCCGCCATATACAAGCCCACCACTGGTTGACATGACTGTGTCAAACTCTGTAGTTGTAATGACACAAGGTAATGTTTCCTGGGTGAGGGTTGGACAATCAAGAATATGGCAACCAGCAAATCCTGTTGAAATTATTCCAGCTTTTGAGCAGTCTCGAGGGAATAAAGCTGGTGTAACTTATGGCCTGATAGCTCTGATTATGCTTGTGGTGTCAGGATCAGTTGTTTTCACAACCTGATGCTCACTGCAACATGGTGTAGACATTCAGTAAGGTTATTACAACAATATAATCAATAACTGTAATTACTTAATCACTTACTGTCCTTCTTCTTAGTCCCTTAGCCACAACAGAGCAATGTGAAACACCCATACACTCTTTCATTCAGACACACTGTACTGTGGTGGAAACCAGAGCACATGGAGGAAACCCGTGCGAACACAAAGAGAACACTAACTGGAATCACAGAACTGTAATCAAATTGAGCATTGATTGACAAGGTGATGGCACAATTTTTCTTGCCGTAAATATCACTACTATAATCAAAGTAATAGCTGCATTAGCATTATAGTATTCTTGTTTTATCCTAACCAAATGTACGTCAACAAATCTGCAAAACCAGAATTATGTTTTTCTTAAAATTATTACATTATATTGATTTAAACATTGTATTGATTATAACTGTACACATAAAAACATCAACACGCGATTGTGTGAATAGATTGCGCGGCTGTTCTTAATTTGTTGTTTTAAAATCTTTTCAAATAATATAAACTTTGTTTTTGACGAAGGTTCACTTGTCATCATTTCAGAAACGTAAATTTGAAAATGCACTGCAATCTGTTACTGTCTTGCACTTCACTACTCTGTCATTGCTTTGGAGTATACTGGCATTTTGGTAACCTTAATGCTAGCATAATCATAAGCAAATAAATGGTAACATTTTACAATAACAATACATGAATAATGATGTTAAGTAAACTAAACATTACTTTATTAACTTGAACTTATGATGAGTTAATGCATGCGCTAATCATGAACTAACCTTAACTACAACATGAGTTTATGTGTGAATAACGACTACCTTAATTGTTAGTACATGATTGTTTGTTAGTTAATGTATTAATTACCACATTAGTTTATGCTTAATTTGACCATCATGAACTCATGAGCTGTTAATATATAATTATGTCATGACTTTACTCGGAGGGGCACATCATTAACCGATTCTTAACTACTCATGAACTCCTTATGCACGCCTGTCTAGTGTGTTTATACTGAATAACAATTGATAAGTGTTCTCTCAACCTTAACATGAAGAGTTTAAACACAGAAGTTCATGAGTAGTTAAAGATGAGTTATTGATGATGTGCCCCTCCAAATAGTCACAACATAATTATACATATTCAGCTCATGAGTTCATGTTGGTTATATTTAGCTTAAACTTAAATGTTTATTAATACATTAATTAACAACATGTACTATCAAGTAATTAAGGTAGCTGTTATTTATGCACAAACTCTTGTGAATCATGTTGTAGTTAAAGTTAGTTCATGATTAGGGCATGCATTAACTCATCGTTAATTCATAATAATGTTTAGTTTACACATTAATAGATCATTATTCATGTGCTGTTATTGTAAAGTGTTACCTAACACTGGGAAACACCCATACACTTTTGCATTCACACACATACACTATGGCCAATTTAGCTTATTCAATACACCTGTACCGCATGTCTTTGGACAATGAGGTAAACCAGAGGACCTATAGGAAACCTACGCAAACACAGAGAGAACATGCAAACTCCAGACAGAAATGCCAACTGACCCCGCCGGGGCTCAAACCAGAGACCTTCTTGCTGTGAGGTGATCATGCTACCCACTTCCCCACTGTGACACCCGTGCAGTATTCATTGACTAAATAAAGTAGTCCACTACCTATTCTGTGGATTATGCTTTCATTGGAGGGAGGGTTGTGGGGCAGGGCTTTGGGGAGGACTGTGTAATAATCTGTGGCAAACCTGGTCCACCTACCAAGTCAAAACTTCTCTTCAGTGATCAGATTTGGTAGCTCTAGGAACAAAATAAGATACAATTGACCTTTCACTAACCCCTGCCCTCCTTAGTTGTTGTTGTTATGCCTGTCAAGCTTTTGTGCCTGGCATGTCTGTTACAGTATGTATTTGCCGGTGTCAAGACATTCCCAGAGAGATAGTTAGTCATATTTGGCAAACTGGTAAGATATCAAAGAAAGCCAGACTTAAAAGGTACTGCAGTATACATTACAGGGGTTTTTTCACAACATAATACGGAACTGATTTGAAAATAATTCAATAAAAATTGAAGCTAAAGCCTAGGTGCCTCATACACTGACCATTCAACAACTTAGTTCATGCATAAATCATGATTTCTCAGTTTTTTTATTTTTTTTTATTTTTAGCAACAAAGCCTGATAGACTAATTGTTCATTTATTAATTCATTTTCAGCTTAGTCCCTTTATTAATCAGGGGTCGCCACAGTGAAATGAACCACCAATTTATCCAGCATATGTTTTACGCAGTGGATGCCCTTCCAGCTGCAAGTTGCAACTCATGACTGGGGAATATTCATACACTCTCATTCACACACATACACTACGGACAATTTAGCATACCCAAGTCACCTTTTGACTTATAGGGAAAACCGAAGCACATGGAGGAAACCCACGCGAACACGAGGAGAACATGCAAACTCCACACAGAAATGCCAACTGACCTTCTTAAAACCAAATACCTTCTTACTGTGAGGTCACTGAGCCCATTGAGCCACTGTGACACCCTGGTTATATAACAATACAATGTAATTATGCTAGTTAAGCCTTTAAATTGCATTTAAGCTGAATAGTAATACTAGTGATAGAAAACTAGAATACCGTTTGTAATATCCCACAGCCAGCAGACCTCCCAGAGGACTGGGTCTGGACTGTGTGGTTGTTGATCAGCCCTGTAGCGCCCTGGTAGACACAGGATCTACCATTTGTTTGTTAAAAAAGAGATTATTACCAGGAATTGATGGCCCTCTTGTGGAGGACTAGACCCCCACTAATACTGAATTGCTTACAGTCACGGGAGAAAGAACAGTGATGTCAGGGAAGAAGCTATATAGGTTTTCTTTAAGGTATTTCTGAAACCAGAAATGTGTTACTGGCTGGTTGGTGTCATCCATGACTAGGGGGAAAGAGGACTGGGATTTTGGGACCTAAAATGTAAAAAAAAAGGCCAGGAGTCTTTGAATGGGATGTGTAAGGGAGGAAAGATTAAATAAGTAAATGAAATGTGGTTTGAGTGATTGACCTGTTCTGCTTTGCTTGATGAGGAAAGAAATAGTTTCCTTATCAAACAAAGTTAAATCTGAGATGGTGGGGTCAATGCTTGGGTTGAAATGACAGATTATAGTGATTTCGGAGGATCTAACCAAAAAATGCTGTCTGTACAGCTACACTGATAACCTTTGCGGAGGGTGGAAATGCATTCGGAGAGGATATTAAGGGTGATGGGCAGCTTAGAATCTGGGAAGTAGGGGTGCATTTTTTGGATGCCTTTTACAAGAAGGTTGGTTTTAGAGTTGGACTGGCTTTTAATAGAGCTGGCTTACCTGTTCTCGGTGGAGTGAAGTGGATGTGGGTAATGAATGGTGTAAAGGTGTAAAATTGGGAAAAGGTGTTGTGTAAAGGGTATGAAAGTGTTTGAATGCATTCCATGCTGTGAGATTGGAGGTGTAGGAGCCATATTTCATTGTTTTTATTGTTCATTTTATTGTTCTAGGTAATTTTCCAAATTTTTTTGTGTTATATAATGTGTTCTTGCTGATTTGCATGTCATATACTTTGAGTTACTTTTTACTGCACGTGTAGTATGCTTCAGATAGTATGCATGTTTTTTTTTTTTTGACACACGTTAGTTTTTAGTGTGATTTGCACTTGTTGTTAACTGAGGAGATTAGCTATTGTCCAAGGGAACGTCCTTTGATGAATAGTGGATGTTGTGGCAAGGGTGTTCCTGGATTCTTGCTGGCAGAGTCTTGAGCAGGTTCAGCTAAAGACTTGGCTTCTCTTTTCTATTTTCTGGGACCCAGCCACTCCGTGGCTCTGAATTAAAGAGTATGTGATGTTACCCTGATAATAACTATTTTGAGACGTTTTTTGGCCTCCACTGTAACTGGGATCTAATTTAACTTTGTCAAAGAAGTTAAAGCTTGCTGATGCAGAAACCGAAGACAAGTCTAACTGATTCTTCAGGATATAAGACATTTTTAAATAATCTTCTTGCACCAGACTGGCACCTGCCTCAACACTTGTGATGACATGAGTGCCGTAATCAAGAATGAGTTTCTCTGACAGGTAAGTTGCTAGACGTGTTTGATTGTTTTTAATAGCATCTGCAATTTCTTCTGCTTGTTGATTAATGACATTAATTATATGAATTGTAGAGGCTTTATGTATAGTTTTAAGAGCTTTTTTTACAATAAGTACCAGGTAAAACTCTATTAGTTGAAATTTACTTTTTAAATTTAAAAGTCTCTTTCACTTGGTGAGTCTTCATACGCTGGTGTTCAGCAGAAAATTTTCCATTGAGCACTGAATAAAAGGAAGCTTCTGCATTGACAGAGTTTGAAGTGGAACTTGTCAGGTCCATCCATGACATGATGATTTCTGAGTTTGTGTGTCTTTGTTTTCGATATTTCTTTCCAGTATAGCCTGCCTTGTTTTATTGTTAGCCTAGTTATGGATTATCACCACGTATGTCTAATTCCGTTCTCTTGTTTCCTCTTGTGTTTGCACCTCTGGTTCTGTTCAGCTTTCAGTTTCATTTTTCTTTTTCTTGTTTAAACACATTGCATCACAAATTTTACATTTGTTCTGTTGTTTAACCATTTGAATCTCTGCACCACCTTGTGTTCAGTCCCCTAGTCTTTATACACTACCATTTGCTACCCAGGCTCATTCTAAAAAAATTCCTCTATGTAAATATCTGGAGACCTCCAAATATGACCCTGGAGGCATGTTTTTTTTTTTTTTTTTGAGGTTTTTGTTTTCGTAAATCCACCACTGGCCACTGTGTACGCTTTTTTCAGATATCAAATTTGAGGTTGCTGTTGACTGACTGTTTGGCTGGCTGATGAACTCACCCTCTTCCTTACCTAAACCCAACAAATTGTATTGATTGACCCTCCCACACACTTCACTAAAACCAACTGACCATTTTCAAGAAGAAAAAACCCTCACCTGATTTTTAACATGTTTTCAGATTTTACCACATTCTCACCCTGTTTTTTTACTTGTTTATTTTATTTTTTAGATTCTGTTTTTGTCTTACCTGCTTTCTGGAACCGTTCTTCAGCAAACTCAAACCCTGTCATTGTAACCAACTCACCTCTGCATCTCAAGTCCGTTGATGTACACTACAAACTTATAGGACAAACTGGTAACAGCAGGAAAGCCAGCTGTTAAGCTCATATAGGAACAGCGTCATACCGGCCTATCATTCGTTTTAAATATGAAATTTAGTCATACATACTTCTTGCTTCATATTTCGCGATCTATAGAAATGTTTGTAGGGCTACGTTTTCAGAATGAGCCTATATTGACTGTTTGCTTGCTCTTTCTTCCAGCCAACAGAAGGACACAACAACCTAAAGCAGGTTGCACACCAGAAGCGCCGCTCGGCGCACGCCGCGCAGCGCCACGCAGCGCCATGTATTTTAGAATTCTAAACATAGGTTTCTATCAGGATACACACACCGACGCCGCAAGTCGGCGGCTGTCGGCGGCGCCCGGCGACGGCTCAGGACGCAGTTCATTTTTCAGCCACGCCACAGAGCGCCATCTGATTAGTTTCATGTTAAATATCATTCGAATGTGCGCGTCTGGTGTGTGATACTTTAAACTGTCATGTACGCGCCGTGTCGCGGCGCCGAGCGGCGCTTCTGGTGTGCGACCTGCTTTAAACTGTCATGTACGCGCCGTGTCGCGGCGCCGAGCGGCGCTTCTGGTGTGCGACCTGCTTAAGAGTGATGTAAAATAGGTTAATTCATTTATTTTCTGAAGAAAGGAATACCAGTTACAGCAGTACATCAATTGGAGGCTGGCACAGTTTGCATAAAGTTTATTTAAAAACAATTTATAAATTTAACAAATATATAATTATAATAATGTCAAACTGTGATGATCAATTACGAACAAAGCGTACAATTTAACTGCTAGCCAAGTTTCAGAATATTACATGTGCCCAAGGAGTCTACTTCCTATCTTTATCTAACAGCATCTTGCATCTGAAATCATATTTTGTAAATGTTGTTGTATTTTCAAATTACTTGCGTTTTCATTTCCTCAGCAGTAATGTTTTTTATTTAAACAAATTTGTCCAAATATTTATAATGAAATGCTTTTTGATGTATATTTGTGCCATCACTGTTTATAATATGTATCTCATAATTGACTCGCTTTTCTTAAATATTATGTACTTTCTATGTTCATATTACATTGCAAAACACATCTGGTGCTTTTGATGTGTTATATGGGTTTGGTTAGAGAAAGGTTTGGTAGTATGCGTAGGTTTAAGGGTTGGATTAATGTGTAAGGGATGATCAATAGTGTAATTAAAGATGTAATTTCAGAAATGAATGACAGATGTAATTACAGTACATGCATGTATTTAATCAATCATACGTTCAATGTAAAAACATGCATTTACACAATAAGTACATCAAAACAAATGATTAATTTCAGTGTAAGTACATATTCATTAAGGAAAGTTAATTTAAAGTGGGACAGTCAATGCAGTTTTACCAGATTTATTGCATCTTAAACTTATACTTTTTGGATCTGGTAGTTTTATGCAGGATGTTCTCATGCAGTGTGTTACTGAAAGACCTGGCTGAAACAACTCTATACTTTTATTCATTTATTCTTTTTCTTTTCGGCTCAGTCCCTTTATTAGTCCAGGGTTGCCACAGCGGAATGAACCACCAACTTATCCAGCATACGTTTTACACAGTGGATGCCCTTGCAGCCGCAACACATCACTGGGAAATAGCCATACACACTCATTCACACACACTCATACACTACGAACAATTTAACTTACCCAATTTATCTATACCAAATATCTTTGGACTTGTAAGGTAAACCGGAGCACCCAGAGGAAATCCACGCAAACACAGGGAGAACATGCAAACTTCAAACAGAAATGCCAGCTGACCTAGCCAAGGCTCAAACCAGCGATCTTCTTGCTGTGAGGGGAACGTGCTACTCACTGCGCCACTACATTGCTGTACACTTTCAGTCTCCATTTAATTGATCTGGGACATTGCTCTAAATGTTGCCCCATGTGTCATCATCTTTAGTTTCCAACACTTACATTTAAACAATCACCTTAAGTCACTAGAGCTACTGCTTTGTTGCATAAATGCTGACTACTGGTGGTTTTGTATATGGAGGAAGGAGGACTGGTTTTAACAGGCCACCAGTGAACACACCAGACTGGACACAGTACAAAACCTGACAATCATCACTAATGGCAGCGAGATGTTGGCTGAACTGAAGTGGACAGCGAAACTGATTATTTGCTGCAGGATTGCCAAAAGAGCAGCTGAAGAAGCCTCCAAAAGGTACAGAGAATCTTGCTCCAGCCTCGTAATCATTACTCAGACAAATCCTCATGCCATTAGGCAGGAACTTTAGCGTGAAATAGTCTGGTGGGCAGCTATTGGATTTGGTCAGAGGGTTTTGTAAATCTGGTCCATATAGACCTCCAAACAGGTAGCCAGAGTATTCTGGAGTTTTCTGAAATGTGAAACACCAGTAAGTGTCCACTTTTGCCTGATGGACATGGGTAATATATTCGCTTTTCTGGTGACGACAAGTAAACCACTTAAAAAACCCACAATCTTCAGTAGGTGTTGAGCTTTCCTTATATTGGCGTTCTACTATCTCAGAGTGTAACAAGGTGGTGTTGTAATGCTCAGGGCAAGAATAATCACCAGTGGCTGGGTTTTTCTGTGCTGCCTCTTCACAGATGGCATCTCCATCTGATGTCAATGGAGTGCATCTTTGGTACATGCCACCAAAGCTAAGATTGGTGATCAGACCCTCACAAGACGCATCGTCTACATTTGCCTGGAAGTTGAAGTTTGGGGAATCCACATTTACACAACCCGGAATGGTGTTCACTTTATAGTATCGTTATATTGCTTGATGAACTGATGAGGCCAGTTTTTTAACTGTTTGTGTTGGGAGGTCTGGGAATGTTGATGGATTAAGAAAATAGTGCAGCGGCAGCCCAGAACGGTCAATGGCAACCAGATTATTGAGCGTACTCTCTTGCCACTTAGGCAGAGTAATGCCTGGATAGAATAAAGCTCCTCCATGACTCAGCATTACAGAATGTGCAACGATTCTCTGATATTCCTGAACTGCAGTGTTGTCTTGGGATCCCTTGCCACCAACATCAAATTTAAGATTGTTGAAGAACTTCAAGCCTGCTGCTGCAGAAAGAGAGGACAAATCTGACTGATTGTCAGGGACATAGGACCTTTTTAAATAATCTTCTTGCACCAAAGTGGCTCCAGCATCAACACTTGTGATGACATGGGTGCCATAATTAAGTACAAGTTTCTCTGACAGATACATTTCTAGGCGTGTTTGATTATTTTCAATGGCGTATGCTATTTCCAGTGCCTGCTGAGCAAAACGGGAGTCCAAAATGAAGTCAAGATACACCTTTAGTGTGTACAGATGGTTTGGTAACGCTTTCTTTTACAACCCGCAAAGTACCGCGTAAGTACAGTGAAATTACAGTGTACTTTTCTGTACGTACTGTGTAAGTATAATGAACGTATGTGTAGGTATGAGGGAACAAACCGTAATGCTTGGGTAAAAAGGGGGTAACAACCAGATGTTCATCACGAAAATGACCGCGTAAGTACAGTGAAATAACGGTGTACTTTTCTGTACCTATAGTGTAAGTATAAATAACGTTTACGTAAGTATAAGGGAACAAACTGTAATGCTCGGGTAATAAGGGGATAACAACCAGATATTTAGCATAAAAGGTACCGCGTAAGTACAGTGAAATAACGTTGTACTTTTCTTTAAATTGCAAAAGAACAAACCATAATGTTTGCGTAAAACGGGAGTAACAATAAGATATCCATCACACAAAGAAGTATATTAAGTTTACGATGTACATTTCTTCAAGTATTGTATACATATAAAGAATTATGCAAGGATGGTGACAACCTATTGCTATCTGCAAATGTACTGTATATGCACCTGCGTGAGTACATTAGTACTCTTATTCAGTGCTTGGGTTTTATATAGGGTGTTTAATGAATAAAAGGTTTACAACCTGTGAAATTATGAACCCTTATTGTATACTGTATGTATTTTAAATCTGCAATTCAATATAACATATATTTCCATACACTACTTACCTTATGTTTACTCGTCGATCTCACCAAAGCCATCAATGTCTCCATAACTCACTCACTATCAACAAATAACTTTGCATGATATAGGCCTACCGTCAGGGTTCAATGCAGATTAAAACAGGCTCGCATCTTTACTGCTGTTGCACAGGGGGGCTAACTGTTGCATTTCAGTAAATGTATAGCTGATGCTTTATAGAAAAATCTAGTAATTTGGTCTTCAAACAATAAAAACTGCTGCTGTAGTTTACTCTGTTCTTAGTGTTCAAGTATACACTAGTATGTTAAAGTTCAGCTTCTTCCCTCTTTGTTCCCTGTAGTTAAAGGGTAAATACAGTATTTGTTCCCTCCTTGTTCCCTGTACTTACAGGGTAAATACCACATTTGAGGGTTGTAAATTAAAGTGAAGCTTTGTTCCTCCCTTGTTCCCTGTACTTACAGGGTAAATACCACATTTGAGGGTTGTAAATTAAAGTGAAGCTTTGTTCCTCTCTTGTTACCTCCTTGTTACCTGTACTTACAGGGTAAATACCACATTTGAGGGTTGTAAATTAAAGTGAAGCTTTGTTCCTCACTTGTTACCTCCTTGTTCCCTGTACTTACAGGGTAAATACCACATTTGAGGGTTGTAAATTAAAGTGAAGCTTTGTTCCTCCCTTGTTACCTGTACTTACAGGGTAAATACCACATTTGAGGGTTGTAAATTAAAGTGAAGCTTTGTTCCTCACTTGTTACCTCCTTGTTCCCTGTACTTACAGGGTAAATACCACATTTGAGGGTTGTAAATTAAAGTGAAGCTTTGTTCCTCCCTTGTTACCTGTACTTACAGGGTAAATACCACATTTGAGGGTTGTAAATTAAAGTGAAGCTTTGTTCCTCTCTTGTTACCTCCTTGTTACCTGTACTTACAGGGTAAATACCACATTTGAGGGTTGTAAATTAAAGTGAAGCTTTATTCCTCTCTTGTTACCTCCTTGTTACCTGTACTTACAGGGTAAATACCACATTTGAGGGTTGTAAATTAAAGTGAAGCTTTGTTCCCCTCTTGTTACCTGTAGTTAAAGGGTAAATACAACATTTGTTCCCCCCTTGTTCCCTTTAGTTTACAATGTAAAATCTTGAAGGCAGTGAAATAAATATACAAACACACAATATATTTCTTCTTTACTTTGTAACCTTTATTTTAATAAATAAGCATTTTAAAAGACTTCATATTAATCAAACATTGTCTTGTCTATCATTGCCTATACTCATTCATTTTCTCTTCGGCTTTGTCCTTTTGTTAATCTGGGGTCGCCACAGTGGAATAAACCACCATCTTATCCAGCATATGTTTTACGCAGTGGATGCCCTTCCAGCTGCAACCCATCTCTGGGAAACATCCATACACACTCACTCACACGCATTCACTACGGACAATTTAGTCTACCCAATTCACCTGTACCGCATGTCTTTGGACTGTGAGGGAAACCGGAGCACCCGGAGGAAACCCACGCGAACGCAGGGAGAACTCCATGCAGAAACCTTCTTGATGTGAGGAAACAGCACTACCTACTGTGCCACCGTGTTGCCACCCAGCTGCAACCCATCACTGGGAAACATCCATACATACTCATTCACACACATACACTACGGACAATTTTACCTTACCCAATGTCACCACATATTTTTGGACTTGTGGGAGCACCCGGAGGAAACCCACGCTAACATGGGGAGAACATGCAAACTCCACACAGAAATGCCAACTGACCCAGCCGAGGCTCGAACCAGCGACCTTCTTGCTGTGAGGTGATTGTGCTACCCACTGCACCTGCCTATACTCAAACAGCAAAATAACACATTATTTCCTTCCCCCTTTTTTTCTGGCATCTCTTGCTTGGCTTCCTCTTCTGCTCTTCTCAGCTTCCACTGAGGACTCTGATGGTGAGTGGCTGATGAAATCCCATGGGTCTTGCTGCTCTGCATTTATATAAAATATATGAACAGACATAAAGGCTTTTAGTAAGCTATAGACATGATTATTTTGATGTTTAATGTGTGTGTAGTGGTTGTCCAACAATTTCACATACTAAACATTTACAGATACCATACAGACACTATACATTATTATCAAACAAAAGTACTATCATCAGATCATATGGGAGATTGTGATCATTTATAGTGATAATAATTAAAGCGCAGAGGGGAAAAGGCTTAAATAGTAGGCTACTGTGCTAAAGTCCTAGGCAAACGTTACTAGTAATTGGGTGGGGGGCTATTGATATATCAAACTGGCATGCTACAGAAAATATCAATTTACATTTCCAAACATTAATTTTGTCATTAACTTTGCTGTAATTAACGTATAAAGGGAGAAAATCGTCTGCACAGTCAGTATGACAACAGCCACAGAGATCTGACCTGCTCATCATCCAGTCTTTCTGGAATGACATGAAGAAACTAAATCCATAGGAACTTTGGCAACATTTCTAAGATGTGCAAAGTAAACGACAGTAAACATTGGTAAATATTCGCTGCTGGCCGTTTAGATTCGGCCATGAACTAACGTTAATGTTACGCTAAAAACAAATGAAACAAAATAAATATAATCTGGTTAATGCACAATTTCTAATCGTAACAATAGCCTTATTTACTGACAACGATTTACTCACATGTGTTACATGGTGACAAGACGGAGCAATTCCAAACGTCCCAAAAGTCTGAGCAAAACCTCGTGGCGTGCTGCTGCAGTTTGATTCGGATCTTTAGAGGCTTCTTGATTCACAACTCGTTTGAATCAACGAATCAGTAGGCGCGTACCTGAAGTGATACAATATCGCGAGATGGATTCAAATGCACACGGAGCTGTCTGTTGTTCTCGCGATGTTTTGATGTCACACTGATCGGTTTGTTGAAGACGAATCGATTCAACTCTCCGTCCTCCATTCCCAGAATTTCCTGTTCACGGCAGTACAAGGACGGCAGCGCGAGGTAAATAAAACAAGTATTTTTATGACGTTATGTACATAGAAGTGTTTGTTTAGGTTTTTGTTTATATCTAATGTTTGTACCTATTTTTAACAATTACACCCTTTTCACAACACTGTTATGACGCGTTTAACGATCATCAGGATCTAAAATCCTTGAGTTTTTTATTTGATTTTTTTATAAAATAACATTTATTTGTATCTACGTATGCATTATATAATATGATTACATGTGCGAGGTGTTTCAAACAGTGTCTATGGTCATGAGTAAATTAGAAGTTATTCTCTCTTCTTGCTGGCGTTATCAGTTTCACACTATATTTTTATTTTTCTAATTGTCGAGACAACACCATCGTAAAGTTTTCATTTTATTTGAGCAAAGAAGATTGTAAAAAAAATGTGTTGTACTTTCCCATTCACTGCGCTGAAATGTAAAAAGGGTCCATAACAGTACATCAACCATATTATGTTATCTTTCACTTTATTTAGGACTAATGATGGGTTAAGACATGTACTTTAATCAAAAACTAACCTTAGGGGTAGTTAACCCAAACGTTACATTTACTTACCATTTAATGAGTGACACAGAATTCAAATATGTACACTGAACTGCAAATAATCTTTACTTCAAAGTCTATACTGCCTGCACATATATTTAAGCCTTTTCCCCTCTGCACTTTAATTATTATCACTATAAATGATCACAATCTCCCATATGATCTGATGATAGTACTTTTGTTTGATAATAATGTATAGTGTCTGTATGGTATCTGTAAATGTTTAGTATGTGAAATTGTTGGACAACCACTACACACACATTAAACATCAAAATAAACATGTCTATAGCTTACTAAAAGCCTTTCTGTCTGTTCATATATTTTATATAAATGCAGAGCAGCAAGACCCATGGGATTTCATCAGCCACTCACCATCAGAGTCCTCAGTGGAAGCTGAGAAGAGCAGAAGAGGAAGCCAAGCAAGAGATGCCAGAAAAAAAGGGGGAAGGAAATAATGTGTTATTTTGCTGTTTGAGTATAGGCAGGTGCAGTGGGTAGCACAATCGCCTCACAGCAAGAAGGTCGCTGGTTCGAGCCTCGGCTGGGTCAGTTGGCATTTCTGTGTGGAGTTTGCATGTTCTCCCCATGTTAGCGTGGGTTTCCTCCGGGTGCTCCCACAAGTCCAAAAATATGTGGTGACATTGGGTAAGGTAAAATTGTCCGTAGTGTATGTGTGTGAATGAGTATGTATGGATGTTTCCCAGTGATGGGTTGCAGCTGGGTGGCAACACGGTGGCACAGTAGGTAGTGCTGTTTCCTCACATCAAGAAGGTTTCTGCATGGAGTTCTCCCTGCGTTCGCGTGGGTTTCCTCCGGGTGCTCCGGTTTCCCTCACAGTCCAAAGACATGCGGTACAGGTGAATTGGGTAGACTAAATTGTCCGTAGTGAATGCGTGTGAGTGAGTGTGTATGGATGTTTCCCAGAGATGGGTTGCAGCTGGAAGGGCATCCACTGCGTAAAACATATGCTGGATAAGATGGTGGTTTATTCCACTGTGGCGACCCCAGATTAACAAAAGGACAAAGCCGAAGAGAAAATGAATGAGTATAGGCAATGATAGACAAGACAATGTTTGATTAATATGAAGTCTTTTAAAATGCTTATTTATTAAAATAAAGGTTACAAAGTAAAGAAGAAATATATTGTGTGTTTGTATATTTATTTCACTGCCTTCAAGATTTTACATTGTAAACTAAAGGGAACAAGGGGGGAACAAATGTTGTATTTACCCTTTAACTACAGGTAACAAGAGAGGAACAAAGCTTCACTTTAATTTACAACCCTCAAATGTGGTATTTACCCTGTAAGTACAGGGAACAAGGGGGTAACAAGGGAGGAACAAAGCTTCACTTTAATTTACAACCCTCAAATGTGGTATTTACCCTGTAAGTACAGGTAACAAGGAGGTAACAAGAGAGGAACAAAGCTTCACTTTAATTTACAACCCTCAAATGTGGTATTTACCCTGTAAGTACAGGTAACAAGGAGGTAACAAGAGAGGAATAAAGCTTCACTTTAATTTACAACCCTCAAATGTGGTATTTACCCTGTAAGTACAGGTAACAAGGAGGTAACAAGAGAGGAACAAAGCTTCACTTTAATTTACAACCCTCAAATGTGGTATTTACCCTGTAAGTACAGGTAACAAGGGAGGAACAAAGCTTCACTTTAATTTACAACCCTCAAATGTGGTATTTACCCTGTAAGTACAGGGAACAAGGAGGTAACAAGAGAGGAACAAAGCTTCACTTTAATTTACAACCCTCAAATGTGGTATTTACCCTGTAAGTACAGGTAACAAGGAGGTAACAAGAGAGGAACAAAGCTTCACTTTAATTTACAACCCTCAAATGTGGTATTTACCCTGTAAGTACAGGGAACAAGGGAGGAACAAAGCTTCACTTTAATTTACAACCCTCAAATGTGGTATTTACCCTGTAAGTACAGGGAACAAGGAGGGAACAAATACTGTATTTACCCTTTAACTACAGGGAACAAAGAGGGAAGAAGCTGAACTTTAACATACTAGTGTATACTTGAACACTAAGAACAGAGTAAACTACAGCAGCAGTTTTTATTGTTTGAAGACCAAATTACTAGATTTTTCTATAAAGCATCAGCTATACATTTACTGAAATGCAACAGTTAGCCCCCCTGTGCAACAGCAGTAAAGATGCGAGCCTGTTTTAATCTGCATTGAACCCTGACGGTAGGCCTATGTCATGCAAAGTTATTTGTTGATAGTGAGTTATGGAGACATTGATGGCTTTGGTGAGATCGACGAGTAAACATAAGGTAAGTAGTGTATGGAAATATATGTTATATTGAATTGCAGATTTAAAATACATACAGTATACAATAAGGGTTCATAATTTCACAGGTTGTAAACCTTTTATTCATTAAACACCCTATATAAAACCCAAGCACTGAATAAGAGTACTAATGTACTCACGCAGGTGCATATACAGTACATTTGCAGATAGCAATAGGTTGTCACCATCCTTGCATAATTCTTTATATGTATACAATACTTGAAGAAATGTACATCGTAAACTTAATATACTTCTTTGCGTGATGGATATCTTATTGTTACTCCCCTTTTACGCAAACATTATGGTTTGTTCTTTTGCAATTTAAAGAAAAGTACAACGTTATTTCACTGTACTTACGCGGTACCTTTCATGCTGAATATCTGGATGCTACCCCCTTATTACCCGAGCATTACAGTTTGTTCCCTTATACTTACGTAAACGTTATTTATACTTACACTATAGGTACAGAAAAGTACACCGTTATTTCACTGTACTTACGCGGTCATTTTCGTGATGAACATCTGGTTGTTACCCCCTTTTTACCCAAGCATTACGATTTGTTCCCTCATACCTACACATACGTTCATTATACTTACACAGTACGTACAGAAAAGTACACTGTAATTTCACTGTACTTACGCGGTACTTTGCGGGTTGTAAAAGAAAGCGTTACCGATGGTTTCGAACCTAAAAAAAAAAGAAACAAAATAGATGAAATAGGTTTTAGAAATTAACATGTAAACAAAAAAAAACTTGATTTAGGTACATATTTAGGTCACACTTTTTTTGATGGTCCATTTGTTGAATTTAAGTTACATTGCATTTACATGCCAACTAGTTCTCAATAGATTATAAGTAGGCTGCTAGGTTGGGGTTAGGATTGGGTTTAGGGTTTGTGTAAGTTGACATATTTGATGATGATTGATGATCCAGCGAGCTGAATAGATCTTTCAATCCTGTTTGATTTGTGCACTTCTTGTCTTATTGATAAGATTATACGCCTAATACGGAGACATATTAATACACGGGGAAACAGCACTAATATGTCATATCGGCCTCAAAATGGGAGGGTTTGGATCCTATTTTACGTCAAGAAATTTCAAAAAGAGACTTATCACTCCGATATGACAGTGGACACACTATACCTACACACAGTTCTTTCCAGACAGCTTACAAAAGACGATTTTCATAATAGGTGCCCTTTAACTGCATATACTGTTGTCAGTGTATGCTTAATACATTGGGAAAAAAAATTCATTAACCAGGTTATATATTTTGTCTTTCAAATATAAGATATTTCTCATATTTTGAAGGTTTAATTAAACCTTTAGAATCATTTGAAAAAGAAATGGCTAACTTTTAAAGTTCACACACATTCATCTTTTTTAGACTGATAATAGTAATGGTGAACAAATGTTGAATGTTTAATTACAATAGTTAAATTTGATTTTGACTTACTTGAACTCGTGATGTCACAGAATTGTCTTTCACTTGGCGAGTTTTCATGTGTCGATATTCTTCTGAGTATTTACCATTGAGCGCCGAAAGGAAGGAAACGTCTGCATTGATGGAGCTTGAGGTAGAGCTTGTGTGATTCATCCATGACATGATGATCTCTGAGTTTGTTTCCACTGCACCCTCTTTCTTTGGAATAACAAAGACTTCATCTGGAATGAGATAGACTCCATCTTCTGTGGTCTGACACCGGGAGTAGCTCAGATTCATCACTCGTCCCTTGTCTATGTTGCGCAGGTTATCCCAGCCTCCACCTGGTAAAACATCCAGTGCTGTCAAACTTGCATTTTTATGACACGAATGAAGTCCATTACATGGATGAATAAGGGGACAAAGATCACTGACACTAATAAAAAAGATGAGCATCCGAACAGTGAATGCTCTTGACTCCATGGTTGCCAAATAAGGTCTGTGGCAATGCAGCACTAGAAAAAAAGGCTATGTATTTCAGTCAACGGGGTGTGGACTTCTGAAAAGGTTTAGCTGGCAACTTTCACATTCAATATTGAAGATGTACTCTTGATGTACTTTCCTTTTTTATTCTGGCATGAGGCCTGATGCACTCATGTTTTTCCAAACCACTTAAAAGCTTAAAGAGTCAAAAAGAATGTTGATTGTCATAAACCACCAGATTATTGATTTGTACTTTCCACTTTAGTAGAGTGATGCCTGATGCTTGCCATATCAAATTAAGTAGTATGACTAACGTGAGATGGTTACAGACCTTAAAAAATAAAAGAGTAAAATATTTAAGTAAATATAATGTTAAAATAAATTGAGAATTTCAGTAAACAACCTGACGACTTTCACATTCAATACTGAATATGTATTATTGAATTGTAATGCACCTATGTTTTTCTCCTCTACTGTGTAGTGAGTAACAAGTTAGAAAAGTAATGTTTAAAGTTACAAATGACTGTTTTGCTGTAATTCAGTAGTGTAAGGCATTATTTAGCAAATAGTTTACTTGCCTGTTGAGTGCAGTTTGAGACTAAATCCATTGCTGTCAATCAAATTGAGTGCCTGTTTGTGTTTTGTAAATGGCCATTATTTAGTTCACACATCATTCATCTTTTTTCAGACTGAAAAGAGCACTGGTGAACAATTGTTGAACAATTGTTGAATGTTCAATTACAATAGTTGAATGTGATTTTGGGTGATGCGGTGGCGCAGTGGGTAATGCCCTTGCCTCACAGCGAGAAGGTTGCTGGTTTGAGCCTCGGCTGGGTCAGTTGGCATTTCTGTATAGAGTTTGCATGTGCTCCCTGTCTTCACGTGGGTTACCTCCAGGTACTCCGGTTTCCCCCAAAAGTCCAAAGACATGCGCTATAGGTGAATTGGGTAAGCTAAATTGTCGGTTGCGTGTGTGTGTGAATGCAAATGTATGTGTGTTTCCCAGTAATGGAAAGGGCTGGAAGGGCATCCTCTGTGTAAAACATATGTTGGATATGTTGGTGGTTCATTCCGCTGTGGCGACCCCAGATTAATAAAGGGACTAAGCTAAACATAAAATGAATGAATGAATATGATTTTGAGTTAATTGAACTCTTGACGTTGCAAAATAGTTTAACATTGTTTTGTCTCTAGAGAGAGCATATTGAAAACAAAGTCATCGTTTGATGATGCCATAAATGGGTGTGGAATCATGGGAATTGTTGTCTTTACATCTTCTGGAGCTCCTCTTGTTTATGTTTATCTTGAGTATGCTTGGTGGTTGCTTAACCTTTTAGCTAAATAAATGTAAAAATACAAAACAATTACTGTGTGAGGTCAGAGATCCTGCTGGAGTCTAGTAGAACTGAAATTTCCCACAGAACAGGATGATAGTTTACAGTTTTTACAGTTAAAATACCTTATATTTCTGCATTTATAGTACTGTATATACTTCACAGGCAACTTTTATGAGTCCTGCATGTTTTCTGTTAAATTCATGCACAAATTCAGCATGTTCTTTGTATGATTCCTGCATGATCCTTCTAAAATTTCTGCAGTTGTCTTGAATGTTCCCTGTAATATTTCTTCATGTTTTTGTAGGATTCCTGCAGAAGTCCTGCATGTTCACTGTAGGATTCCTGCATGTCCCAAGAAAGATTCATGCATGAGTTCTACATGTTCCCTGAAGGGTTACTGTATTTTTCATATAGGATTTCATAAGTCCTGCATGTTCCGCGTAGGATTTCTACCTGTTACTTGTAGGATTCCTGCAGGAGTCCCAAATGTTATCTGTAGGAATCTTGCAAGTCCCTTGTTGCATACCTCTATGTTTCTTGTAGGATTCCTGTAGTAGTTATGGAATATTCCGTGTAGGAGTCCTGCATGTTCCCAGTAGGATTCCTGCATTAGTCCTGCACATTCCGTTTCTGAGTCCTGCATGTTCTAAGTAGGATTTATTTATTTTATTTTTTGGTAGGATTCCTGCTGGAATCTTGCATGTTTCCTCTAAGAATTATGCAGGGGTTCTACATGTTCCCTGTAGGATTACTGCATAATCCATGTAGGATTTCATAGGAAGTCCTCCATGTTCTGTGTAGGATTTCTACCTCTTTTTTGTATGATTTCTGCAGGAATCCTGCAGGTTCCCTGTAGGATTGCTACATGTTTTTTGAATTCTCATATGTTCCCTGTTGAATTCCCATATGTTTCTTGTAGGATTCCTGCAGGGGTCTTGCATGTTCCCTGTAGGATTTCTGCAGGAGTCCAGCATGTTTTATGTAGGATTTCCATATGTTCCTTGTAGAATTTCTGAAGGAGTTCTCCATATACCCTAATATCATTGCACCTTTCAAAGCCAATCACATTACTGCACAGATAATACTGTTCACAGACTTAACTACTGGAGTTAGGTTTAAGATTAGGGTTATTGTAAGTTAGGGTTAGTTACGGACAAGGTTAATGTAGTTTAGGGTTAGTTATGGAGATGGATAGGGTAGGGTTAAATTAGAGTTACAAACATGTTGTACAGGTCATAGTTTTTCTCACACTTTCTCAAATGGCCTACTATAGCTTTCTTTTGTTTGTGAGATAAAGTTATGAAATTGTAACTAAAATTTTGCTCAAAAAACAAAAGATTTTATTTGCACTTTGTGTTATAAACCAACCAAAAACACCCATACCAATCATCAAAAGCAAAACTGTTATTCATTTACATTTTTTTCAAAGATATGTCCTTGAGGTGTTTGAACAATTCAATGCCTTTATAGTAAATATTCTTTAACAAAATAATAAACATATATATATATATATATATATATATATATATATATATATATATATATATATATATATATATATAGAAAGAAATAGAATGTGTATTTAATAGTGCTATGCTAACAAGTGCACATAAAAAATCACAGTACATAAAGTTTCCATAATCAGTTATCAATCATTCATTGGTTATTTTATATGCACCTATTATCTTCAAATAGCCGCATTTCTGAATTACATGTTTCTATTTGCTATTAAAATTTAACCCATTTAAAAGTGGAGCATATGTAAAAGTACACCAAGTACATACGATTTTAACAAGACATCAGTGTGTTCAAATAGAAGTCTTAAAATTATTTATTTTCTAATCATGTTTGGCCTGTAAGTTGTTTGTTCTATACAAATACAGAGGTCTCACAGTTTTGGTGAATATCTGCTACACCTGGGTCCAGTCAGATGAGCATCACAAGAAGCCTTGTAGGTGAAATAAAGGACACCTCTCTTTAATTTACAGCTGTGTGAGTGAATCCCACGTTCAGGACTGACCACACATCTCCCCACCATGTCATTATAAATCACATCACTGTCCCACACCTCAAATATGAGTTCATGACCAAACTCAACCGATCCCAAATCATAGCTGATATTCCACTCAGGATCATTATTGTCCATAACCACCTCAGTCTCCTCATACATGAAGTTATACCAGACTTTGACATAACCATCAGTGCGTGTGAAGAGATCAGCTTTCAGTCCTGCAGCTCTCTGCACTAACACTATTAATGTGCCACGACCGGCTCTCATAGGACAGCAGTTATGATCCAGATTTGGTGTTTGAGAGCATCCTTGATTCTCCTTGTGGTCTACAGAAATCATGTTCTCTTCAATATATTCAGTTACTGCTATTTTTAGGTTGGAACTAACCTCAGGATCTGCCACCAGATGATGGAGAGGGAAAATAGCATATGAAATAACGTCAGGGTTGTTATGCAAGCTCATCATCCAGTTTGAGTAAGCTTCAGCTGGGCTTTGGCTTAAAACAAGGTCTGGGAAGTATTTCTCTCCTCCCAGAACCTCTGTCTTGTGTGTCATGAAGCCCTGGTAGAAACCCATGCTCAGATTATCCTTAAGTATTTGAGAGCATTTGTTGGAAAGCGAGGCATTGCCTGGCAAGAACCCCAAAGTGATTTTTAACTCCACATTTAGACAGTTTTTGATATCGGTCTCCGAGAAGCCCTTCAGGGTTGCAAGACATGTTCGAAAAGCTGTGACCCGCCTCACTCGCCCACCCAGATGGACTTGGCGTATGTAGTGAGTGCCATATGTTTCAATAGTCCTTCGGTACAAAGGTTTTGTTTGTGCATCATACTGTGCCGGAAGCTTCTGGAGATGTTTTGAGAATTCAGCGCTGAGCTCTGGGTTGTCTGTTATTCTGTAACTGCAAACAGAAAAAGGTCATATCTCAGTAGATTCTAAATAAAACTGTAAAAACTGCCTGACATTTTGATTTTTGACAGCTATTTTGTCATGGGAGGTGATAAGAAAGTACTCATTAATGCTTTGTCTAGGTTTCTTTTTCAGATAAATCTGTGGTTTTTCAGATAAATCAGTGACCTTTTTATGGCAAACATTTTTTTTTTGTCAGATCAGCATTACATGCTTTATCTTTAAGATATTGCATCTGCATCATGAGACACATTCACAATGTTGTTACAACTTTTATGATTTTAAGAGTCTGAATTGACAAAAGTTTGCGCTTAAAACATTTTTTAATGTTGTTTATGAAACTGAAAATATGAAAACAGCATAAGGGAAATGTCTAAATGTATAGTAGTAGCTGACTAGGCACGAACTGACTAACAATCACTAAAATCACGCACAGAAAATGTTCATCTGATGGTTTACAATGGATTGTTCATAAATAGGGGTTCGAGCGCGAAGCGTTGAAACCCTATTGTTTTTGTTAATTTTTGCTCTTATTATTATGTTTTTTTCTGCTGAAGTTGCTATTGCTCTGACCAAACTGTAAGGCCTAGAGAGCTGAAACTTGGTCAGATGGTAGTATTCTGGTACATTACATGCTCAACAAAAATCAGCCAAATCGGACCATAAGTGGCGCTATGGTGCTAAAAACCAACATTTTAGACATTTTTGGCCGCCATTTGTACACCGTTTGTCGTAGACTCAAAAAACATACATATTTGTAGTCCCTGGGTTAGCCTGAAATGGGGTCACTTAAATTTTCCAGACAGCTGGAAAGTTTTTCCGCTACCTGTGATTTGTCCGAAACCTACTTTTGCAAGCTATTCCTAGGTTTTTTGCCCAATCTGAACCAAAACAGTTCTGAAATGGTCTCTGAACACTGAATATTAATACTTATCAAAAAAAGTTGAAGTTTTTATTCTCACACAAAACAGTACACAAAAACGTTCAATTGTAATTGAAGCTATATGCTAATTGTAGCTATAACTTTTGAATGAAATGACATATCACCAAACTTGGCACAAACATGTGTAAGGTCAATTTGAGGTCACAGTGTAAAACGCGCGGACTTTGGCCACATGGTGGCGCTATAAAGTTTAAAAACCATAAAAAGACCCTAACCTTACAACCATTAGTCCAATCAGCTTGAAATTTGGCATGCAGTGTCTTTGTCCAAGTTGTTATGACATACTAAAAGGACATTGGCATATCTCAAAAAACATGGCCGCCATTAGCTAATAAATATTGAGCAGCCATTAAACAAGGTTACCAATGAGTGATCAAAACAAAACTCGGTGGGCATGTTCGACTCATGGTCCTAAAGGTTTGTAAAAAAATTTTTTTTTAAGTTTTTTGAAGTTGTAATAAATTGGTTATTACACAGAGTTTTACACAGCCACACAAAATGCATATCATATGATAGGCCTGCTCATACCGAACAGTTTGAGACTAAAACCATTGCTGTCAATCAAATAGTTCGTTCAAAAATCATCAATATGTAAAAAAACCTACTTTTGCGAACTAGTCCCTGGTTTTTAGCTCAATCGCAACGAAACCAGTGTTGTTTCACATTGATGTGCCTCATGTGCTCACCAATTTCTGTGATGTTTTGAGTTTTCCTTATGGGTTTACAGGCATGTAGGTTCATGTAGACATGCCCCTTTTGTAAATGAGCCCGTTACAGCTATCCAAAGTGAAAAGTTTAACTTTTTTTTGATAATTATTGATCTACTCACTCCAAAGATGCTAGAAACTTGCGATTTTTTTGTGGAGATCGGGCAATAGGTGGCGCTATAATAGTAGAGATGGTCCTAAAAACATGCTAAAATGGCTTAAAAATGCAGTAAACATGCTTCATTTACACACATTTACAAGTTTAGTTCAAGCTTATCACTTAAATTATTTACATGCTAAATTTTTTGTCCCATCTTGGATGTTTTACAGATCTCAAAAACACATATTTTCAATATTCTATCATTTTAGCCACTATAACACAGACTTTAAATTGTCACCTACCAAATTTAACCACTCGATGTTAGCACAAGACCACGTATTATTTGTTCATAACATTTGCATACCTTTGTTTTTTTACATTTTTAAAGTTTAAAGTCAGGGAAATTGCTTTTAGAATCATTCTGAATCACATGTTGACATGATGCAAACACTGTTATGTATTAAAAAATTAATTTAGTCCCAGTTAACTTCTTCATAATAATTCAAATAGGCAAAAACTGGTTCTATAATTAAACACCTTGTTTAAAAACATATTTAAAAAATCAGAACTGTGGCCACTAGATGGTAGCAGTAACAGACCACATATAGTTTATTTTACTGCTCTGTAGCAAAGAATGCATTCTGAATCTCAAACTGACATACCATAAACACAGTTAATGCATTTAAGATCAAATTTAGTCAAAGCTTGTCAAACTTTTTAACTCTGTAGATAATTATTTTAATAAAATACAACATTTAGAGTTATAGCATGCTCATTTACAGAAGGAATATATTTATGCACTCCTAAATGGCTGTAATCACATGAAAAAATTACACCGTGGCCACTAGATGGCAGTAGGAGATCACTAATAGCATGTTTCACTGCCCTTTTGAATTTTTTATTGGGAAGAGCTAAAATGGCCCTAACTCATGAATGGATTAAAATATCTTCACCAAACTTGTTACACATATGCAAGAGGTCAATCAAAGGTCATAGCATGAAACTCGTAGACATTGGCCAGATGGTGGCGCTATACATTGAAAAATCACAGTATCTGAGTAACCATTTATCTGATTAACTAGAAATTTGACATGCAGTGTCTTTTTCTAAGGTGCCATGACTTGATCTACAAATTATATCATAGGGCTGCTTATAATGAATACTTCGACATAACAGCGGCCATTACAAATGTTCATTAAAAATTTGTCAATATATATAAACCAAAGTTGCTTTTTTGGAGTGTGTAATCAAACATTTGTTAGCTCAATCTATAAACACTAATACTCTAATAATTTATTTCATTGTCGAGTAAACTACTTACAGACTTCCTAACTGCTATATAACGTTACGCTGCTAAAATGCTTGAATCCCGTTAATTGCTGCTTGCAGCTATATTTATCATATATTTTTGCTCATCACGCCCTCTAGGGGTTGAACCCTAAAGCGAACATTGTTTTGGTTGTGCTTTGGTTCTACTTTCTGTGTGGAGATTAGAGAGATCGGTTTGCACGTAGATAAAGGACATCTTGTTAGAGCGAATAGAAAAATTACAGTGTTTTCACATACACCTGCCATTTTGAACGATTCATGTAAAATCTTTGACAGGTATGTAACAGTTTCCCCCAAAATCCGTCCTGACAAATATCAGCATTATAGCAACATTATACATTTATTAAAGCGCAGACGTTGTTCGGTTAAATACTTGGAAAAATACAGATACCGACAAATATTTTTTCACATTCGTTTATTTTAAGTGACATTGTTTAGGTTTCAATGACCAAATAATTATTGAAACTGTAAAACTTATGACACTGAATAAGGACTGACCAAAAACTCTGTTGCTAAATACATTTATTTGATCTCTGAACAGGACTAATTTTGCACAGAGGTTTGCACAAAACATATTGTAGAAGTTGATTTTAGAATCTTCAACTCGCCCACTGCTGATGTGATTATTATCATAATCATCATGCAAGGGTGTAGAGAGATATTGAGTGTATTGTTGTCATTTTTTGGGCAAATAGTATAAATACAATACAAAAATATAGACTAACCTGTAGTATGTACAGCTGATCTCATGAAGGGCAAAGGTTGCCTTATCCATTGTATTCTGAGAATGGGCAAATTGAGCAATATCTGATCGACTCCCTCCAAAAATCACCTTTCCCATGTCATCCAGGCTAAGATCCATTTCCCAGTTATTATTAACAAGTGACGTTGAACTCTTCATAAGGGAGTCGACAGAATGATGAAGAGCACTAGAAAGCTGTTTGCTGCAGCGGCTGAAGGGTCGCCAGTCCAACACGGCTGAGGGGAGTTTCTGCATCTGCCCTCCTTGAAAGCGGTTTTTGCAGATGGTACAGGTACCGTTGTCTATGTGTGACTTGACATTTATCAGAAAGGCACCTTTACGACGCATCTTGACAACATCAAAGCCTTCTCCTGCCAGATTGTAGCCAGGCACAAATGGAGCTTTTTCACATTCCGTCTGAGAGCCAGTGTGACAAGCTGAACTTGAGTCCCAGTGTGCCAACATCAGACAAATACAAAGGAATGTGAGGGAAACACATTTATTGGTGTCCATGATGATGTCTACAGAGAAATGAGGGTTAAAATGTAATATTTCAGGAATAGAAACTTTATTGAAGAAATATGCATTCAAAAAAAGATCATTTTAAAATGATATGATGAATTTATTTTGAATTATTTTGTATTAATAGGATTTAAGGAACTGTTTAAAAATATATTTAAAAAAAACCTTACCAGTGCCAGTTTTGCCCTCTAAGTAGCTTTCATACAATAGTCTGTTCCAGCTGTGCTACACCACCATGTTGACCTACTTTAAAAAAAAGTATTTTCCTCGGTTCCTCTTTTGAAACACAGTTTCTTCAAGTGTAACAGCTGTAGAGTCGCTCTGTGGAATGCTAACAGTGAAAGAGACGGCTGTGAGAGAGTCTGTGGCATTTGTAGAAGGGAGTGTCTTCCTTTCAAGCTTTTTCTTCTGTGCTGCTGGACACTGGACAGATTTCATCCGGTCACTGGTTTTGTTTTGATTTAGATTTTTTTTTTTCATTAAATACCAGCTGTGCAGTGGGGGAGGGCTGTCATGAGACTTTGCATGCAGTGGAAGGTCTAGATAAATCATGCAGGTCTAGATTAATCATGCAGCACATGTGGATGACAATATGCAGCATGTATTTTATTTTCCCCTGAAGCTGAATGGTAGACATTGCACAGGGCCCGTAAACATATCAAAGTGGTTAGCACATTATGTTGGTAAAGCAATGGAAAGAACATTTGCAAACTAAATACATGACAATAATGTTGTTGTTGTTGTTGTTTTTTCATGTTTTATTTTTGTCTATAGGTAATTTACAGTACCATTTTTCTGGAGGAAATGTGCCATTGCAGTATTAGCTGTGGGGATATTCCAGTGAAATGACATCATCTCAACAGCAGGTGGCGTCAGTGACTTGTTGTGAAACATAACTTGGTCTGTGGTCAATAGCTCTAAGTGAGAGTATATTCTATAAAATATGAATGTTTGTAGTATAAATGTAATCTGTACATACTTCATGTGACCTTTTAGTGTTAATTATGTAGCGACCTTGCCATTTACAATACAGGACAGTAAAGAGGACTGGACAATAAAGTGTGAATGACTAGGATCGAAAAACTGATGCAGGTAGGTAACATGACAATTACTATAAATTGAATGTAGATTGGGCAGCACGGTGGCGCAGTGGGTAGCTCTCTCGGCTTGCAGCAAGAAGGTTGCTGGTTTGAGCCTCGGCTGGGCCAGTTGTCGTTTTTGTGTGGAGTTTGCATGTTCTTTCCATGTTCGCGTGGGTTTCCTCCGGGTGCTCCGGTTTCCCCCACAGTCCAAAGACATGCGGTATAGGTGAATTGAATAGGCTAAATTATCCGTAGTGTATGTGTATGAATGGAAGTGTGTGGGTGTTTCCCAGTTATTGGTTGCAGTTGGAAGGGCATACACTGTGTAAAACATATGCTGGATAAGTTGGTGGTTTATTCTGCTGTGGCGATCCCAGTTTATTAAAGAAACTAATCCAAAAAAAAGGAATTAGAGTAAATTAAATCTGCTGCAGTTCAAATCGAGCATCAGAATGGGAAGAAAGTTAATTTAAGTGATTCTGAACATGGCATGGTTGTAGGTGCCATATGGGCTGGTCTGAGTATTTCAGAAACTTCTGATCTACTGGGATTTTCATGCACAACCATGTCTAGGGTTTACAGAGAATGGTCCAAAAAGGGAAAATGCACAAATGCCTTGTTGATATCAGAGGTCAGAGGAGAATGGCCAGACTGGTTCCAGCTCATAGAAAAGCAACAGTAACTCAAATAAGCACTCGTTACAACTGAGGTATGCAGAAGAGCATCTCTGAATGCACAACACTTCAAACCTTGGGGCGGTTGGGCTACAGCAGCAGAAGACCACACTGGGTGCCACTCCTGTCAGCTAAGAACAGGAAACTGAGGCTACAATTCACACAGTAGATGATTGGAAAATGTTGTCTGGTTTGATGAGTCTCGATTTCTGCTGTGACATTTGGATGGTAGGGTCAGAATTTGGCGTCAACAGCATGAAAGCATGGATCCATCCTGCCTTGTATCAACAGTTCAGGCTGGTGGTAGCGCTGTAATGGTTTGAGGGATGTTTTCTTGGCACACTTTGGGCCCTTTAGCACCAATTGAGCATCGTGTCAATGCCACAGCCTACCTGAGTAATGTTGCGGACCATGTCCATCCCTTTATGACCACAGTGTACCTATCTTCTGATGGCTACTTCCAACAGAATACCATGGTGCCACGTCATAAAGTGGGAATCATCTCAGACTGGTTTCTTGAACATGACAATGAGTTTACTGTTCTCAAATGGCCTCCACAATCACACAAAATAAACACAAAATATATTTTGCTGCATGAGAAAAAATTCTACTCTACAGTATTAATTGCTTTCAGAGACAGAGAGAGAGAGAGAGAGAGAGAGAGAGGGAGAGGGAGGGAGAAAACATTTTAGTGCTCCTCTGCGATTTTTTCATGTATGTCTGGGCAGAATTCTGGGATTGTTTACTGAGACCTATTGTATTAGGTTGATTCTTCATTTGTGGTATTGATTGTTCCCTAACATTGTTGACTTTGATTGTTTGCAAACATGTGCTTGTGTTCTAATTTAGAAGAAGGTCAAATGATGGTAGCTGTGAATACAGTAACTTATGAAATGGAAGTAATTTTCTACAATTAGATATTTACTACTAAATAGGTAGGTGGTAGGTAGTTCCTATCACTTACCTAGAACTTTCCTAATTCCTGTTCTTCTGTTTGAAATGAAATTAAAATATCTGATTGTTCATGTGAGCAAACCATGATGGTTTCTTTGTGAAACAATACTTTCTTGTCATGTAAATGCAAATTACAACAGATAAGTGGTGCCATATTGAGTTGTGAAAAAAGACACTATTAGGAGGAAAATGGATGTAGGATAACCAATAGAGGAACAGAAGTAGTCGAGATTTGTAGATTAATTGTCACATCACATCACTGTAAATACAAGTTCACTCAATTCAAAATTGTAAGGCAACTTGGTGCAGAGCTTTTTTGAGTTGATTTAACTGTAAACCTTAATACTGCACTTGATTTAAGTTGAGTAAACTCATAAATGTCCTTAAGCTGGTTGCCATAAAGTTTTAAGTTGAGTCAACTTTTTTACAGTGTTGTTAGAGTGTTTCTCTTGTCTATTACAATTACCCTAATATTAGGTTAAAACAACAGAATTAAAACTCAAGATTTCATGTCCTTATGTATGCTCAAGAACTCTTTATTAGTCAGAAAAAGCACACCGATCTACATATATTTGGGGAAAAAAAGTATAAATCCATTGAAAATAATTTTGCGTTTAAACCTATAATTCATAGATTCCCCAAAACTAATTCATTTCAGAGTAATGAACACTTGTTTCAAAACAAAAAATATATAACACTTACACGTATGTAGTAAAACATACTTTATACAGTCTTTCCTCATATTTAACTAAATCATTTTTATATTTTTATAATGACAGAGACATTTAATAGAAACATTTTTTTTTTCTTTGTTTCAACTGTTGGTTGTAAAGCAAGACAACATTTAGACAATTCAGACAACTTTCAGTAATCACTATACTTCTAATATTTATTAAAATGTTATGAAGCTTAACTATAAGTCTCTGGACGTTGATCTTAAAGTGACTGTTATGAGAGTAGTTGTTGATTGGGGTTTTCATTTGCAGCTTCATTCTGCTCTTGTTCAATCTCAACACTGCTCTCATTTCGTCCCTCACTAATCTCTTCATAACCTCTGTTCAGCTTTAGACTAGAGAACCTATTTCTTCTTTTCATTATAACCACAGTGCCTGCGACAACGAGAGCAACCAGGACTATTATACCAATGGCTACTCCAGCCTTTTTTCCTCCAGACATCTCAGAGGCATCGAGTATTGATTGCATTTGTTTAATGTCACCAGGCTTTGCCAATCGCCACATTTTAGTCTCTCCAACTCTCACCCAAGAACGCTCACCTTCTGTCATTACGGCCACTGTGTTTGTCGCAATCATGCCGACCACTGGTGGTCTTGTGAACGGTGGAAGACGAACTGGTTTTAAATGACCACCACTGAACACACCAGACTGGACACAGTACAAAACCTGACAGCCATCACTGATGGCAGCGAGATGTTGGCTGAACTGAGGCGGACAGCGAGATTGACCATTTGAAAGAGGGTTGCCAGATTGACAACTGAAAAACCCAGCAAATGGCACTGAGAATCTTGTTCCAATCTCATAATCATTGCTCATACAAATCATCATGCCATTAGACAAGAAGCGTTGGGTGAAGTAACTTGGAGGACAACTGCTGGATTTGGTCAATGGGTTTTGGATGCCTGGTCCAAACAGACCTCCAAAGAGATATCCAGAGTTCTCAGGGGTTTTATGTGTTGAAGAGCACCAGAGCGTTTCAAGTTTAGCACGACGGACGTGGTAAGAATCACCACATGTTTTGTCACAACAAGTAGACAACCCTAAGAAACCACAGGAATGGCAGTGGGTGTGGCATTCATAATGATTAAAGCCTTTTTCCACTATCTCAGAGTGTAACAAGGTGGTGTTGTAATGTTGAGGGCAAGAATAACCACCGGTGGCTGGGTTTTTCTGTGCTGTTTCATCACAGATGATGTTTCCATCTGGAGTCAGTGGAGTGCATCTTTGGTAAATGCCACCAAAGCTAAGATTGGTGATCGGACCCTCACAAGATGCATCGTCTACATTTGCCTGAAAGTTGAAGTTTGGGGAATCCACATTTACACAACCTGGAATGGTGTTCACTTTATAGTAACGCTCTGCTGCTTTACGCACTGTTGAAGCCAATTTGTTCACTGTTGGTGTTGGGAGGTCTGGGAATGTTGATGGATTAAGAAAATAGTGCAGCGGCAGCCCAGAGCGGTCAATTGCCACCAGATTATTGAGCGTACTTTGTTGCCACTTCTGCAGAGTGATGCCTGGGTAGAATAAAGCTCCTCCGTGGCTCTGAATTAAAGAATAGGTGATGTTGCCCTGATAACTACTGCTTTGAGAGCTGCCTTGGGAGGTATTCCCACCAATATCAAATTTAACTTTGTCAAAGAAGTTAGCGCCGGCTGATGCTGAAACAGAAGACTTGTCTGACTGACTGTTGGAGATATAAGACATTTTTAAATAATCTTCTTGCACCAATGTGGCTCCAGCATCAACACTTGTGATGACATGGGTGCCGTAATCAAGTACGAGTTTCTCTGACAAATAATTAGCATGACGTGTTTGATTGTTTTCAATGGCGTCAGCGATTTCTTCTGCCTGTTTTGCAAAGCGGGAGTCCAGAGTGAAGTCAGGGTACGCCTTTACTGTGTACAGATGGTTACGGACCTGAGAAACAAATTTTTCATAGTTTAAGAAAATTAACCAAGGACAGTCAGTATTGCAATTGAATTCCATCATTTACTTTAAACATTTTTTGAAGAAAAGAAAAAAATTCTATGCACATGAAATGCGGAAATATGGTCAATATTTATTTTAAGGTACAACTTATACTATAAACCACCATTATCTACGACTTTTATTTTTATTTAATAAGTGACTAGTTTGCTGCTTATTATTAGTTAGTAAGGTACTTGTTGGGTTTAGGTATTGGGTAAGATTAGGGAAGTTGAAAAAGATCATACTTTATAAGTATTAATAAACAGCCAGAATCTTACTAATATGCAGTTTATACACAGTTACTACTATGAATAGGTAATTCAACTAAAATGTTAGCCATATTTTATTTAGCTGTTTATGTACGTAGCTATATGAGAATTTGTCATTCAAGGTTACATATAACTAGGGCCAGTCAGTATTTGTGGACATTTTTTGCTACTTCTGCTGAGAATTTTGTACAAAAAAATAATAATAATAAAACAAAATCTGTGGATTTATGTGGAATTATTTTGGGAGTATCGTGACTAAAAACTTAAGCTATACTAACTTTTATTCAATGTTTACAATGCAAATCGATCTAGATCCACTTATTTGGTAAACAAAGCTAGTTCATCACATATTATTTTAAACTGTATTGTAGATAAATCATATGAACACTTTTATATTAGTCAATATTATTACTGAAGTTAATTTGAAGACTGAATAATTAGTAATTTACACACAAGTAAATAAATAGACTCAATGATGGGCTTTCTGCATGCACAGATTCCGTGCGGGCCTACATATGTATAACTATCATATACATATAGCTCTTTTTTTCATTATCATTATTTTGTACTTACTTGAACCCGTGCTGTAACAGAACCCTCTTTCACTTGGTGGGTCTTCATGCGCTGGTTTTCTGTGGAGAATTTTGCATTGAGCACTGAGAAGAAGGAAACATCAGCATTAACGGAGCTTGAAGTTGAGCTTTTCTGTTCCAGCCACGACATGATGATCTCTGAGTTTGTTTCCACTCCGCTCACTTTCTGTGGAATGACAAAGACCTCATCTGGAATGAGATAGACTCCATCTTCTGTGGTCTGACACTGGGAATAGCTCAGATTCATCACTCTGCCCATGTCTATGTTGCGCAGGTTATCCCATCCTCCGCCTGGTAGAACCTCCAGTGCTGTCAAACTTGAGTTTTTGCGGCACAATCGCAGTCCATTATTGGGACGAATAAGTGGATGTAGGTTGCAGACACTGATAAAACAGCAGAGCATCAGCAGGTGAAATGCTCTTGACTTCATGATCGCCAGATGGGTGTTTTGCTGTCTCCTGCACTAATGTGATTTTCAATCAAATATGGTGATTATAGATTTTGCTGACTTCCTTAATAAAACCACTTCTCAGTTTCAAATCCGTGGGGGAAGGGTCATGAGACTATGAGGTTCCTCTTTGTGTTTTGGTACCTTGCGTTCAAACGTTAAGTTGAAGGACAATTTCATGAAGTGAATGAATCAAATATATTTATATTTTTTGTAAAGTATGATCTGTTCACTAATAGATTTATATTTAAAGCTACGAAGGATTTTGATGAGTCTTCAGAATGGTTTTGATGACGCAAGAGACTGTGCGTTTTAAATTTTCCATTGGCTTTGAAAGAGGAGGAATTGAAATTGGTTGGCTTCTTGTTTTAGAAATGTACAAGATTAGCAGGTTTTTCAAATCCTCTTTATTATAAGCATCTCCTAAAACTGCTGTGAGCATAGGGGATCATGAAAGCCCTATAGCAGAATTTTCTTCAAAAAAATAAGTCGATACAACAATGAATCCTTATTTCCTTTCACTTTTTTTGTTCTCTCCACTTTTAAAAAAACATCAGCTGCACTGACATTCAATTATTTTTCAGTAAAAACATTTAGTTGGGTTAACATAAGATTATTAGTTTTCTGGAGAGGTGAACTACTCTGTAACAAAACTTTTTAAGTTGTGCCAACTGAACATTTTTTGTCTGCAGAACTGGAATGCCTGAAGTTGAGTGAACAAAAAAAACATAATCCTTATTTCCTTAGATTTTTCTTTTGTGCTTAACTTTTTTTCACCTTTAATTGACACAACAGTAGAGAGTATAGACAGGAAAGCATGGGGAGAGAGGCAGGATTAGCAAAGGACATCGATGTGGGAATCAAACCAGCATCAGTGTGAACACTGGAGTGCCTTGTGTCGACACACTAATCACTACACCATTGGTGTTGACATGCATACAACCTTTGAAAACATCAGTTGCACTGACCTAAAATATCTAATGTTGAGTGAACAAAAAACTGTCTTTGTCCTGCCATGTTTTGATCCTTGTCTTGTTTATCATTATTGTTTTACCTCCTGTCCGGTTTCTAATTCTGTTTCTAATAAGTGTTTTGTTAACATTTGTCTCTGTTTTGTTTGTTGTGATAATGTATTATTTCTCAGTACCAATTTCCACAAGAGTTTTTTGTTCACTCAACTGATGTTTTCAAGTAAATGTTGGAGTTGATGGTGTAGTGGTTAGTGTGTTGACACCTGGCACTCCGGTGTTCATAGTGACCTGAGTTTGATTCCTACCTCCTGGTTCTATGCTCATCCCTCTCCTCTCCCAACACTTTCCTGTCCATACTCCCTACTGTCGTTTCAAATAAAGGTGAAAAAAATGTTAAGTACACAAGAAAAAACAAAAGGAAATAAGGTTTGTTTGTTTTTTTTTGTTCACTCATCAAGCATTGTAGTTTTGCTGATAAAAATGTTTAGTTGGCACAACTTAAAAAGGTTTCTTACAGAGTAGTTCACCTCTCCAGAAAACTAATAATCTTATGTTAACCTAACTGTTTTTGTATTACTGACATACTGTATAATTTTAGGTCAGTGCAGTTGATGTTTCCAAAAGTTGAGTGAACAAGAAAAAACAAAAGGAAATATGCTTTTTGTAGTTGTTGTTGTTGTTGTTGTTGTGCTGGATTAAGTAATTTTTTGTGTGCCAGTACAGTTGTATAATTTGTAATATTAAAGTACTGCAAAACTTACTGTAAATTATTGGCAATAAATTGTCATATTTTAAAGGATTCTTGTTAAGTAAATTTTGTAATAGCTGTAAAAACATTTCTGCTGCTTACAAATAAGTTCAGATGTCAGATGTGCTCCAACAATAGGCACATTCAAATCAAGACAGAAAACACATCTGTTTAGCTGTGCCTTTACTGAATGAGCACTGTGCTACGTCCGACAGATCGCACTATTATGTCTTTCTTTTCTTTTTTTATTCTTTTATGACCTGTTTTAACACATTTTAATCTGTTTTTATCTGTTTTTAATCATTTTATTGTTTGTTTCTTTTTTTGCTTGTTTATGTAAAGCACTTTGAATTGAAACTGTATATGAAATGTGCAATATAAATGAACTTGCCTTGCCTTGCCTTGCCTTAGTTGAAACGGTCACACCCTATTTTGATGGTTTGTTTGTTGAATTTAAGTTACATTGCAACTAATTCTCATTAGATTATAAGTGGACTGTTAGGTTGGGGTTAGGGTTGGGGTTGGCGTTAGTGTAAGTTGACATGACTTCCAAAGTTTCTGTTGAAGGAGCAGTATCAACAGATATTAAGCAGACAGTCTACTAATACTCAAATGGACCATCAAAATAAATTGTTAGCGTTGAAACAAATAAACTTACAAATCATGTCAACTTGCATCAAATAAACTAATTTAAAACATGGCTTTACTTAAAAGTTGAAGTTTAACTTTTAAAAACCTAAAATTAGTTTAATATATATATAAATAAAAAAACATTTAAAAAGTGTACTGTCTGCTATTTTTATTATGTTAATGTGTTTCAGGAACACACTATGGTCCACAGGTGTCAAACTCAGTTCCAAAAGGGCCGCAGCTCTGCACAGTTTAGTTCCAACCATAATTAAACACACCTGATCAAACTAATTGAGTCCTTCAGGCTTGTTTGAAACCTACAGGAAAGTGTGTTAGGGCAGGGTTGGAACTAAACTGTGCAGGGCTTCGGCTCTTTTGGAACTGAGTTTGACACCCCTGCTAGTCGATTTGGAGTTGGTGATTTAATTTCATTAAATCTTTTTTATGTGAATTTGTTTCACTTGACAACCATGGTCATCTTATTTAAAATATGCAGTTGATTCAAATTACTTAAACAAATGGATGTAACACTGCAAGCACAATAGCAGCAGACAGTGCTATAGACACAACAAACCTCATCACATTTGTAAAAAATCAGAAACACAATCAAGTAAGTGATTATTCCAAAGACAGTTTAATATTATCAATATTATCAAATATATTACAAAAAGGCTCAAATAAAAATAAAAAAAGAAATGTTTGGATTCAAAAAGGCTTCTAGCTTAAGTGGTATGACAATGTTGTCAGCATGTGAAATAACTAATAATACAATATATTTTTAATGTATAAAGCAAAATGTAATGTGATATATCTTCATAATATTCACCCCACAGTGCTTTTAAGGTTTGTTTATGAAGCACTTCATTAAAGAGAATGTTTGCATGCTCTTTACCTGCTTTAGAATAAGAGATTTTTTTTAAATCACAAGGATGAATTGTAACATCTTCAATAAAAGAAGTTTTTTTTTTTAAAAGTTATCTCCTCGTAATACAAATATCACAATTAATGTCACTTTGTCACTAATGACATAAATAGAATGGAAATTCTGTTACAAGCTCACATCCTACATCATAAACAATAGCCTCAATTGTACAGAAGTCAAGCTAACAGATATATTTTCAGGTATTATTATATTTTTGAGTATTAACCATAATTTATATTGCATGATTAAAAATATTAATGTTAAAATTCCATAGGTAAAGGGACGTTTATTCCCAAACTAACATTTTTATAACTAGGTTTATGACATGATCATAAAATGTTGACCTTTTACGTTATTTTCCGATCTATTGTTTATTCGTTTTAGTTGCTTTAAGTTCAAGAGTATTCATGTAGAAAGTGACTGCGCACGTTTGTGTGATTTAATTGCGTGCGTATTTACGCATGAGCTTTATGCACGTTAATCCACTAGATGGAGTTATCCGAAAAGCAGCAGTTTAAAAGCTCTTGGCCAAATGTATAAACTTATGGGCGACTGCAGAGCTTAATGCTTTCAAACAACACCATCTAGTGGAATAACATAAACCATACACAATTACACACGTAATTATCATTTCAATGCCAAACTGCCCGAATAAAGTTATTTTAATGTATCTTAGATCACTAAATCAGCATTACTGATAAGAATCATAATATATGACAAACAGTACAAGTTCATATTCAAATTTTATCTAAAATATATAACAAAGATTTATGCAACAATTCAAAATATTGCAAAAATGGACTTTTACATTTTTCAACTATACTGCAAGATATTCATGTTCAAATATGTGTTCGTTCATGCAATATATTAATGAATAGGCTATATAATGTATTGGCCTATTTTAGCATGTATGTACATATTTTTTTAATATGTGTAAATAATAATAATAAGTAAACGGCCATTTTGCAATATATTTATGTTTTATGTGACGACTTTTATATAGGCTATGTGAAACCTACTGTATATGAACTTTTGCCGTATATGTGTAATAATATAATTAGCACATTCAAATTTCAGTGTGGGTAAATAGTTTATTAGCTCTAAATAATGAGAACTTTGTTGTATAGAAAATAAGTAACATGCTGCAATTAGTGTATTACTGCTGCTACTACTTTCACCACCTGTGATACTTTTGCTATTACAAGTAATTATAAATAATAAACAATTGAAGTCTGAATTATTAGCCCCCCTGTTTATTTTTCCCCAATTTCTGTTTAACGGAGATATTTTTTAAACACATTTCTAAACATAATAGTTTTAATAACTCATCTCTAATAACTGATTTATTTGATCTTTGCCAGGATGACAGTAAATAATATTTGACTAGATATTTTTCAAGACATTTCTAAAAAGCTTAAAGTGACATTTAAAGGCTCAACTATTAGGTTAACTAGGCAGGTTAGGAGGCAAGTTAATCGTATAACAATGGTTCATTAAGTAAATTGCCGAAAAATATAGATTAAGATTAAAGGGGCTAATAATTTTGACCATAAAGCGTTTATTAAAAAAATTAAAAACTGCTTTTTATTCTAGCCGAAATAAAACAAATAAGACTTTCTCCAGAAGAAAATAATAGCCTATTATCAGACATGGCCTACTGTGAATTTTTCCTTGCTCTGTAAACCAAAATTTAGTAAAAAAAATTTAAAAGAAACAAAAATCAAAGAGGGTTTAATAATTCTGATATCAACTGTATAATAATAATAACAATAATGAAATCTATAGGCTACTTTCTAACAGCATGAATAATTTAGGCTACTAAAATAATCAAAACACCAAGTTTAGTGCAATTAAGAATTATTTTATTTTTTACAAAGCATTAAACTAATGCAGCAAATCTTTATAAATTATAAGAACAGTGATTTTGCTTTAAATCAATTATTTCTTGGCTGTTCTTGCTCTGTTTGTTTTGGAAGCTCTTCGTTTGGCTCTCTTGGGTCTTGGGCTCTTCTTGACCGCGGCTGTCTCGTCGGCTTTTTCGGGACTCTTCAGAACCTTTCTTCTCCTCTTCTTTGGAGATTTCTTGGCCCCAGCAGGCTTCTTAGTTGTCTTTCTCTTTGCCTTCTTGGGCGTCTTTCTCTTCGCCTTTGCCTTCTTGGGCTTTTTAGCAGCTTTCGAGCCGATCTTGAATGATCCTGATGCTCCGGTGCCTTTGGTCTGAATCAGTCGGCCGTTTGCCACCAGTCGCCTCACTGCCAGTTTGACGCGCGAGTTGTTTTTGACCACATCATAACCATTGGCAGCGAGCGCTTTCTTCAGGGCCACCAGAGAGACTCCACCGCGCTCCTTTGAGGAAGACACGATCTTCAGGATCAAATCAGATACACTGGCTCCAGACTTCTTGGCCTTGGACCTCCGTTTTGGCGTTTTGGGAGCAGAGGTCGGCGCCGATGCTGCGGCTGTGGACATGGCTGAGCGCTTGTTTGAGCTGGATGAGAGCGAGTTGAAGGGCGGGTGGGCGCGCGCAATTAATATAGGCACAGTGAGAACCGTGTAGACTCTAGCAATCTTGATTTCAGCGCCTTTTTGTTAGCGGCAATAATTTGTGTTTTTGGACATCTAGAAAGTGTAAGTTTTTTGCTTCTCAACATAATAAAGGGACCTGCATCGTCGATCAAAAAATACAGAAATGGACAAAGGGACGTTTATCTTTTACGCATCATCCTCTTAATAAAGTTTTACATTGTTTTTTTATTTGCAAGTCAGAAGAATTTGTGTGCAGTGATGTATTAAGACAGGACAGTTTCTGGAATTTGTATAAATATATGATTTTAAAACGGGTTTTACTTATAATGGGCTTATTTTAAATTAAATCGGGCCTTAGTTAAATTATCCTGAATTTAAAAGGGGATTTATTTTGCAGCGTTTTTGAACAAATTATACATTTTCAACCAACTAAAACACATTTTCGTGTTTCGGAGTTTTAGCAAATTATGGCCCTATAAATCACTGACATTAAACAAATAAAATAAAACTGCAATAACACTGATAACCTTTTAATATTATTTTTATTATTTTTTTGTTGTTGTTGAAAACACATTCAGAACTATCTGGATGAAATGTCTGAAACCTGATGTTAAATGTCATCCAGGTCTGCTAAAATAGTTTTTAAACCGATCTCAGTTTAATTTATTATTATTTTTACGTTTTTATTTTATTTTATACAGTTTGTAGAAAATCTTCTAGAGAGTAATGAGACTGGAAGGGAGTCTCCCAGACTGCAGAAACCTTATCTCTGATGCCATGTCAGTTGGTTGATTAATGACCTAAAAGGACCCTTTTGGTTGTTTTGCTTGCTCCATAAGTTTCTGGTCATGTTTTTATTAACATTGTTGTTGTTATTAAAAGTAATTTACTGATTAGATTGTTATTGTGATTTTTATTAAATCTTTTTCACCAGTTTAACAAAGCTCTGCCCCTATTCAGTGTTTTAATAGCCTATTTATTGACAAATGTCATACTAATAAGAAAAAATAATACATTTTTATCCTAAATAAAAGGCTTTTGAGTAGGTTCTACACTACATTGTTTTAAATTTTATGGTTTACAACCTAATTATCCATTTTGCATGTTAAAATTAATATCATTAATCAAACAGAAAAATGAAAATATCAAAAAATAAAGTCTAAAGTATTAAGCAGATTTAATAAATATTAATTTGTGATTCATTTTTATAAAAGCAGCAGTTTTAATGCATTGTTTTTGCAGCACATAATAAAAATGTGTTAAAGACCTTATCTGCACATGAATTTACAATGCTCGGCATATATAAGTACACCCCTCACAAATCTATCTTTTAAATCTTTTAATAGGAAGCTCTACAATATTATATTTGTGCATATACATTAAATAGATTAGTCAGTTTTGAAGCAAAATCTGGAGCTAATCTGACAAAATAACTAACAATAATGGTCCAAAAACTAGTACAGCCAAATTTATATGTTATAGAAAAATATTATATGCAAATTTTAAACAGAAGAGAAATCAAGAGAAGCAAAACAATGAAAAATTGAGTTAAAATTTTGTAGGTTGCAATTTTTTTGCAATATTTTGCTTGAATTTCATTGCATTATCTTTCAATTTCTAAATATGCTTGGTGACTAAATTATTAATTTCATAAATATATCTGTTTGATAAATCTTTTTTGTTTTAATGCACCAAAATATATGGCCTACATTCACTGAGAAATGGAAAAAAAATATTAATTTTCAAAATGGGGTGAACTCAATTATGCTGAGCATGGTAGGCATGCACGCTATTTTTCATTATAATAATTATAATTATAATTATAATAAATAACCGTTTCTCCTTTAACTGTGGAGCATAAAGTGCTAGTTCATCCTAAAAGAAAAACATGTTATTAATTACTCACATTTATCATATTTATTAAATTTAGAGGCTTGCTGTTGAAAGAGTTAAAAGCAAGATGTCTATTTCAATGTCTGTTATTAATGGACATTTTCTAAACTGAATCTTATAAAGATAGCATATCATTTTGTGAAATATGAAAGGTGGTAGCGTGCATACAGTTGATACAGCCTTATCGCAATGTATGCAGTTGTCAATCGTAGATAATAAAATGCATATGCAGAGGCTGTGTTTATGTGTGAGTGTATGTGAGACATATAAGCATGGGGCAGATTTAGTGATTTGGGGGCACTAAGTAATTCTAGGTAGCATTGAAACTTAATCATTCTCTTTCTCTGTATATACACTCATCAGACAAAATGGTACAATATTGTACCAAAGAAGGTGCAAGCCCTTGTCACTGGCAGTACCTTTTTATGGAGCAGAATCATAACTTAAGACAAAGAAACAAATTTGTACCATTGCAGTCTGTACCTTTAAGGGCATGATTTGTACCATGGGAAACCAAAATGTCCCTTTGTTGTTGTTTTTTTCTAATTATTTTCATTATTATATTTCTGTAAAATATTATTATTATAATTATTTATCAATGTCAAAACAGAAATATATTTATGCAAAAGTATTGTAACAAGATATGCACAATGTTTGATTCATTTTACAGTACTAAATGTCTGCATGAACTTTGCATATGCAGGACTTTTGCCAGCTCACGTGCATATAGTGGAAAGCGAATGCCAAAAGGTGCGGATATCAATAATGAAAATGTATTTGTTAGAAAATGCTTACCAAATGTTTATAAAAAATGTCTCAAATGTTTAGTTTACAATACCGATAGTTTTGTTTTACCAGTTGTTTTGTATTACTTAATAATGAATGTTTCAGAGTTTCTTTAATCATATGCTTTTAAATGTTGATTCATGTTTTAAAATGTAAATTATTCATAAAATCACTTTGCCTTTCCAGTAATATATATATTCATAAATATTGTAATAAAGGAGTTGTCCAACACTATGTATTTCTTTTATGAGAACAATTGTGTACCTTTTTCAATTGTACCAGAAAAGGTACAGAACAGTATCATAAGATGTCTTTTCTGTACCATAAGGTACAACTTTTACAAAGGTACAAAACTGTTTCTTAAGGTACATTATGTGTACCACTGTTTACCTTTTTTATGAGAGTGTTGATTAGTTTTTTGTTTGTATTTTGTAAATAAACTGCATTTTTAAAATATATTTAAAGTGTAACCTTTATCTTCTTAATGTAAAACAAAATACATTAAATTGACAAAGAAAAAACAAGTTTGCAAACTAACAATACAGTTAATTGCCCATATATCTGATTAGATTTTAATATTTGTGTATCAATTTCTGTGAATTGAAACTAATATTTTCACCATTTGTCATATAAAATTTATAATTGCATTTTGTGAATTGGTGAGCATCACTTTTCACTTGGAAATGATCTTTTATTTCAGCAGACCCTCTCTTAACAAGCTCACAGTGCTCATCATCTGACAGGTGTTTGAAATAGAAGATTGAAAAGAAGTAATAACATTAAAATCGTAATGGTTATAGAGAGTTTTTATAACATATGATAGAAATGTATAAAAGAGCTATATGATTAATATAGGCTTCCTGGGGCCCGCTAATTTCCCGGGGCCCTAAGCAGCTGCTTACCTCGCTTATTGGTTAAGTAATGACTTGGGTATGGCATAAGTAATATATAAAAGAAGGTGACTTATTGGCCATGTCCTAGTTTTCAAAAGGCTTATAAATTATATATATATATATATATATATATATATATATATATATATATATATATATATATATATATATATATATATATATATTTTTTTTTTTTTTTTTTTTTTTTTTTTTTTTTGAGAAAGTAAAAACACACAAACTTTTCTGTAAGTGTCCTGCAGGGCAATAGAAAATGCCATTTGTGTACATGCAAAACAATTATGAAGATAAGGACATAAGAAATGTCCAATGTGTTCTTCTGTCTGTCTGCCTGCCTGTCTGTTTGTGTGCTTTTGACAAAGGATTTACAAGGAGATAGTGAATTATTAGGACATTGCTGATGAGGACATTGCCTATTTTCCAAAAGACTTATAAAAGACTTTTATTTTCAAAAAATAAAACTACACACGGGTAGAGTTAGGGTACAATGATAAAAATATTCATTGGATTTACAAAAATACAAAAAAAATGTTGAGGTACTGTAAGTGTTTGCAAAGAATTTATATGAGCTGAATTTAAACAAACAACTTAAGTCAAGCATTACTCAATTTAATTTGTTTAAATTCAGCCCAAATAAATTGTTTGCAACAAGTTACCTTAAAATGTTGTAAATCCAATAAATACTTTTTTCAGTGTAGTTCAATAGAAATACAGTTTACAGTATAAAAACAATGTAAATTATGTGAAATATTCCTATATGTCTGAAAACATGTTCATTTTTCATGATATATAGATAGATAAAATAATGTCTGCATGCATGAAGGACATATGTGAATTTTTAATAAAGAAAGAAATTACATTTTATCAACTGTGCTGATTTAACTGTATAGTTGAGATACAAACACACATTATTTTAATCCTTATGAGTTCCATATTATTATATATTAGCCATAAAAGCCAAATGAATCAAGTATGATGAAAAAAAAACATTTTTAAAAACCTTAATTAAAAATATCAGTTTGAAACTTATTCGTTCATTCATTCATTCATTTATTTTCTTTTAGGCTTAGTCAATTCACTTATCAGGGGACGCCACAGCGAAATAAACTGCCAACTTATCCAGCATATGTTTTATGCAGTGTATACCCTTCCATGTGCAACCCAACACTGGGAAACACCCATACACTTCTGCATAAACACACAATTAAGCTCATTCAATTCACCTGCACCACATGTCTTTGAGCTGTGGGGGAAGCTGAAGCACCCGGAAGAAACCCAACATAAGGGAGAACATTCAAACTTCACACAAAAATGCCAACTGACTCAGCCAGGCCTCAAACCACCGACCTTCTTGCTGTGAGGCGACCTAATACCCGCGCCACCATGACACCCTCAGTTTAAAATGTTATTTCTTTATTTTAGCAGTTATTTCTGGATTAATGTGTTGTATCTTTATTTAAAAATGTACCTTGCCACCTATACTGTAGCAACAAATTCTGTCTCTAGACTGAAATTTGAATGTGGTTGAGTAAAGAAACTATATAAATTAACTAGGCCCACCTTGTGCTGATAACAAACTAGCAACCATGTTGCAAAAACCATCTTAACCACTCTTCTCATACTTCAGATTTTGCCGTTTGTCATTTTCATTGAAGAAATATTCTCTACATCTTTTTGCTCGTTTTAAAACAACAAAACTAAGAGTAAAAGTTGTCATATTAAACTATTAGACATGGACTTTATACAGTACATGTAAAACTTCATATATTTTTCCCAGAGACGGGTTGCGGCTGGAAGGGCATCCGCTGCGTAAAAACTTGCTGGATAAGTTGGCGGTTCATTCCTCTGTGGCGATCCCGGATTAATAAAGGGACTAAGCCGACAAGAAAATTAATGAATGAAAAAACTTCACATATTTATAACCAAATATTTATATTTGTAACTTGTAGCTATACACTCTTAAAAGTGAACCCAGGAATAACCAAAAAAGGTTTTTCACAGTGATGCCATAAAACAACATTTTTAATTCCTCAAAAAAAAAAAAAAAACTTTCAATGAATAGTTTTCTTTCTTTTCTTTTCTGTTTCACTAGTCTAAACAGAAAAAAGGTAAACTTTAAGGACCACCCATCCATGCCAGGAAAAAAAATGCTTTATTTCAGTTGTGTAAATGCAGAGCAGCTTTTATACAGGATATCAGAGCTTCTTTATCACGAGTCTATATACTATTCTAAAGTCTCAGTATTGCGCGTCACGCCACACGTATTTCCGCACATGGACAGAGCAGCGCGGATGAATGATGTGTGCGGTATTTAGGACCTGGGGGGAGTTCCCGCAATGCGAGTATGAGAAAGCATGTGACAAACTACTGATCTATAAAGAACACGAGGGAAAAGAAAGCGTCCCAAACAGTTGGAAACATTTCATCTCTTCATCGACCACCATCTTTCAGCAGCAGACATGGATTGCGGAATTATAACATCAAAAACCATTCTTTTGTTACTCAGTTTAATATTTTGGGTAAGTTTGTCATATTTTTAGTCATAAATTATGTTTCCATAAATATAGCTTAGACATTATATCTATAACGTTTTGTGCCCTAAAATATTGACATCGTATTTGTTTGCCCTGCTGAAAAATCCAACTTAAACCAGCCTTGGATGGTTGGCTGGTTTTAGCTGGTTTTAGAGGGGTTTTGGCCACCAGGCTGGTTTCCAGCCATTTCCAGCCTGGTCTTGGCTGGACAGGCTGGGAGACGACCAGAAAGCCAGCTTGACCAGCCTTGCCAGGCTGGAAGCCCAGCCAAAACCAGCTATGTCCAGCTAAAACCAGGATGGTCAAGCTGGTTTTAGAAGGTTTTAGCTGGTCACTTTTCAGCCTGACCAGCTAAGTCCAGGCTGGAAATGGCTGGAAATCAGCCTGGAAGTGGCCAAAACCCCTCTAAAACCAGGCTGGTTGACCAGCTAAAACCAGCCAACCCTCCTAGGCAGGTTTAAGCTGGATTTTTCAGCAGGGTGGTCGCTATACTGTAGCTATTTGCAGGCAGAAAAGTTCTTTATAAGCATCACAATAGCTTGTATTCATCCAGAGTTTGTTTCTTGTCTTCCCGCAGACTCTAAATGAATGTTTAGTCAGAGTCTTTAGCTTCTGACAGCGAGCTTTTCTCTGGAATTAATTTAATTTAGGGGGAGTCACTTGTTTGTTTATGCTCTTAAGAAAACCATGTGAAAGTGCTTTTGTGTCTTTTGCAACGTTAAACCAAGCTTGTTTACACTTGTTTACATCTTACTTAGCAGGCAGTAGCTGTCAGAGCTTCTAACGTGACTTACGGTTTTTGAAAATAAAGATTGTTGATGCCCAACTTGTCCGTGCCATCAGGTAGGCCTAGTCATCTGACTTGGCTTATTAGCTGTCAACACTCATTTCTGGCTTCAGTGGGCATGAACTCCTCAAAGTAGCCAGATTAATTTATTTTGCTCAGAGAATAATAAAAACTATGCTTGGGGAAAAAAAAAATAGTCGCTTCAAAATTGCCCTAAAGTGTTTTCCACTTTATTTATACTGAACTAGTTCGAAACAAAGTCATATGTTGAGTGAATTATATTTAAGTTCAAAAACGAATAACTTATTGTTATGCCAAAAAAAAAGCTAAACAACCAATTGTTATGTGTTTTTTGTATATTCAATATTTCTTTATATTAACTCAAACGTTTGATTCAATTTGTATGTATATATAATTGTAAAATATCAATATAATAAATAACTATGAATCATATGATAATTTAAACAAAAGTGCAAGTATTCTGTGGCCCCTTTGTTTTCTTTCTCTGGTCATTTCTGCACATCATGCAATTTGGTTTTGTGAGGCGGAATCAAGTAACAAAATCTGGGAAGTGAAAGTCTTGTCGTCTGATCGTCTTCTTTAAGCTGACTTATGGCTGTTGTCTTGTGTAGATTTGTATGTCAGGGGGTTGTGTGTTCGCTGTGCTGCTTCTGCTTCTGCTCAAGCTGAGGCACAAGACCAGCGTTCCAGGAAAGATTAGAGGGCAGGAGAGGGTTACTCATGGTCTCGTGATGAACTGCTGAAGAAACACACCGAATCATGTGCTTTGCAAGTCCGACATAAACCCAGAATTCCATAGTGTATTTGTTATGAAATGACATGTTATGACATCATGTGAGAGAGGGTGAATCATTTATTATTATTGAAAACAATGACATGACAAATAAGTGTCTTGGGTTTAAAAATATTAGTTTATTTTTAAATGTATTTAAGTGTTTTGGGAAAATATTAAAGTTAATATGCCATTTATTTTGATGGGTTTTGAAACCATATATATTTTTTAAATCATTGTTAAATAATTTCAGATTTGTCTGGTTTATATTATTCTAATTTATTTATGAATGTACTGTTTGATTTATTTATTTTTTAATGTAATGCAATATTTAACTATAGGTATTTTTAGTATTAATCTATTATTATTATTATTATTATTATTATTATTATTATTATTATTATTATTATTATCTTTAAACTAATTAATTTTATTTAAGAATTTTAGGTTGCATCTTGATTTTGTGTGCTTTTTATCATGTTAACTTGCACTTGTGCTAGATTAACAAATCACTGATAAATGAAATAAAAATTATTAAATGTTGTTGTAATTTGGTTTTTATATAATTATAATATAATTAAGTAATATAATAAAGTTTTGAGCATGGTTAATAAAATATTATTTTATATACTACAACATTTACAGGCTTTATTTTTATTTTTAGAACTGTTATCTTATGTTCCCTTTTGACATAATTGGTGTAATCATAAAACAATAATAAATTTATCATTTTTTTACACTATGAATACATGATATTCGCTCACATGATTGACTTTTTTAGATTTAAATTAAATATTTGGTTGGCTATTAAGTTTTATTTATTTTTATATTTAGTTAAAAAAACTGATGTAAGTTGTTTTGGGGAGTCACACCATATGACAGTTTACTTTACCTTACTTTGTCTTTCATTAAAGGGGCCAATTTTTTTAAGGTCTAAAGTAACATTTTAAAACTTCTCTCTTTTTTTTTTTTTTTCTTTGGTTACACCACATGACTCTAATGTTTATCAAAAACATAAGTCGTTCTTGAGTATATTTTGGAATAATTCTGTAAATCCAACGATCGTGTAAGTGACCTATCTGTTGTGCTGGTGTTATTTTCAGGCTGCTGGAGCGGCCCTCGCATATGTTGGCTCCTATGTGATCAAGAGCTACAACAACTTTGAGGACTTCATGTCTGACAGACACACCCTCATCCCAGCCGCCATCATCATTGGTGTAGCGGTGGTCATGTTCATCATTGGGTTCGTCGGCTGCTGTGCAACTCTGAGAGAGTCGAAAGTTGGTTTAGGCCTTGTAAGTTTGAACCGTCTTGTCTGTATTCTGTGCCCAAAGCATTTGTTTGTTTACCTGATTTAAACAAAATCAACAGGGTCCATGAGGTGGTTTCTGTTCCTTTTTTTTCTCAAGCAGAACTGCTTTCATTATTATGCAAGTTTTAATACAGTGTACTTTTCTCTGACTTTCCCTTCAGTTTCTTATCATCATCATGCTAATCTTCGCAGCTGAAGTCACCGCTTTTGTGTTCGGCATCATCTACAGGGGCAGAGTAAGTAATTAAAAAAAAAGTTTTTATTGTATTTAAAACTAACTTTTTATAGTTTTATTTTGTACTATTGTGTAAGCGCCAAGTTTAAAAATATATATTTTTTTCCATCAAAAAGTAGTGATTTTTAGAATTAAAAGCCTGTTTTGGGGTATTTTCTTTCTTCATCATCAATGTTTGAATAGCTGTGGTTTATTAGACTCACAACCACTGGTATTATTAGTTATTATATATATATATATATATATATATATATATATATATATATATATATATATATATATATATATATATATATATATATATATATATATATATATATATATATATATATATAAAATTTATTTAGTTTTTATTTTTTTATTGACTCAACAACTTGAATAAAATAAAATGATATAGATTTTAAAAATCACAAGCTAATAAAATAAACATTTTATTGAGAGTAAAAATGTATTGACAGTGCATGAGTCGAGGCATAATTTTATCAGCTACTTTGGGTAAAATCTCCCAATGTTTTTTTTTGAGGATTTAAGATAACACGCACCATTGTGACTTGTGTAAACGGTCCATTGCAAGCAGCAAAAAAATTGTACTACATAGAAATGTCCTGTTGGCGTGTTGCTAAATGCATAACTATGAATACTTCGATAAGTATACAGGTAGCTAATTTGAACTCTGACCGCTGCATTCGATCAAGTTAGTCGCAAACTAGGCACTGCAACACATTGAAATCAATGGGTTTTATAATGCATCGGTTCCTGTGTCTTGTGGGAAAGCCACTTCATGCTGCACTGTGACTACATTTGGAGAGTGGGTAAATTCTGTGCACTGCCTACGGCTGGGCAGAGTGATGCAGTATAGCCATTTTTTGTCTTACATTTACAGTCATTTTGCTCTTTCAAACGAAAAACTGGCTGTTTTTGTCAGCTGAAAGTTTGGTGCATCCCTTGCAGTGTTGGACAATAACATGTTACTGTAACGACATTTCTTTTGACAGTAACTAATACTGTAATGCATTATTTTTTTAAATATAGGAACTCCTCATTCAACGTCATCTTGTAAAGATAACGTGTTTGTCCAATACTTTGTAAATGAATAAATTTTTGCTGCAGTCTAGCGTACATCTTCTTGTTTACAGCGGAGACGCATTGTGGGATTAATGGTTACTTTATGGTGTAAGTCATCATAGGTCTCAAACTCACTTTCTGGAGGGCCACAGCTCTGCACAGTTTTGCTTTAGCCCTAATCAAACACAGCTTATCAAACTAATCAAGGTTTTTAAGACTACTGGAGACTATTAAGCAGATGTGAGTTGGAGGTGGTTGGAGCTCAACTATGCAGAGCTGCGCCCCTCCAGGAATTTGAGACCATTGATGTAAGTAATTGATAAAGTAACTGAGTTACTTTTTGAATGAAGTAACTGTAACTAGTTACTATTTTTCAGTTACTATCACAACACTCATCCCTTGAAGGGCGCAATGTCTTGTCCAAAATGTGTCCTCCAACTTCATTATTTGGCTTCTATGCTTTTACATTTTTTGTTATTTACCTGCTGGTGGGAGGAGCCTAAGAGTCCGTTATGAAGAAGTCGGTGTTTACCTTTTGTAGAGGCACAGTTTAGACTCACTCCTACATAATAAAAGGCCTTTTCCAAAAACTGTCTATTTGGAAGATTGATTTTTAGATCATTTTTAATTACCAAAACTTAGATGTTTTTTTAGTACAAGCATATTTTCAGTTATTTCTTCATAGCCCCTTTAATATATGATGTGGGAATCTGAATGATTACAAGTTATTTTATGTTATTTACAGATTAGGGGTGACCTAGAAAAGTCAATGAATGACGTCTTCCTGAAGTATGATGGTCTGAACAGTGAAACTCATGCAGTGGATTACTTGCAGTCTCAGGTAAAGCTTTATATAATTTATTGCAATCTTCTTCTGGTCACTCAGAAAATGACAGACACAATGTCAGTGTCTTTTTACATCACTGTCCACTTGTACATTTCCAGCTGGAGTGCTGTGGTGTGAAAAACCAGACCGACTGGACTTTAACATCGTGGTTTGCCCAACATAACAACACTGTGCCTCAATCCTGCTGTAAAGCAAACATGACGCAGTGCACTGGTCAGCTCTCCCAGCCAGATCTGCTGAACACACAGGTTTGAATGGAAAAACTGACTCGTTTATGATAATGAATGCCAATGTATTCAGTAAACGGTGTTGTTTTTCTACTGTTTAATTTCTTTTGTCTATTTAATTTCTATGAAGTTCAGTATTGTTTTCTATAGTACCTCATTCTTGTATTAGTTTTAATTTGGGTACTAGAACTCCAAACTAATTTGATGTTATATTATTTGTTTGTTTTCATCTAATTTAAAATTGTATATTTTGTTTAAATTTACTTTCCTGGTTAACATTTAGTACTCTAACCTCATTTTTTTTTTAAACAATTTGATATTTTTTATATCAAGTTTCATTATAATTTTAGTATCTTTTTCAGCTATATAAAATTTATTTAATTGGTCTTAAATCTCAATCATTTTAGTTCAAAATTGAATAATTAGTTTTTTTTATCTGTTTTTTAATTTCTTTGTAGCTTTTTCTGTAAATGTTGTACTCAAACCTTATACTTTATTGGAAATTTGTGTTATAGTTTTTTAATTTTGTCTTTTGTATAATATTTGTTTTCATTTTAATATTTGTACTTTTTTTATTATATATTTTGTTGTTCTTTAAACTTAACCAAGTTTAGTTTATAAATTGCTTGTATATAGATATACAGTTGAAGTCATAATTCAACCGTTTTCACTCCTCCCCCCTCGTTCTTTTTTACATATTACCCAAATGATGTTTAACAGAGCAAGGAAATTCTCACAGTATGTCTAATAATACTTTTTTCTTCTGGAGAAGGTCTTATTTGTTTTATTTTGGCTAGAATAAAACTAATATTTTAAAAATATTATAAAAATATATTATAAAAAAAATAATTTTATTTTTTTTTTATTTTTATTTTTTTTAACATTTTATGGTCAAAATTATTAGCCCCTTTAAGCTTCTTTTTTTCCGATTGTCTACAGAATAAACCATCATTATACAATAACTTGCTTAATTACTCTAACCTGCCTAGTTAACCTAATAGGGTATATGCCGAAGCATGCTAATAGGACTTAATTTGCCCATAACCTGGGTTAACCGCTTCCAGTAAACTATATGCCAATGCAAAATCAGCGCGTTTTAGGTCTGTTTTCTTTTAAAAATCAGCGATCTCCATGGGATGAGTGATATCCGATATAAAGTGGGTCTCAGATTGTACAAGAAGCACTGCATTAAATTACATTTTCCCCACCATGTCTTTATAATATGAACATTTATTTTACCTCGGTATATTAAATGGAGCTTCTACGCTAGCCTGCCGATTCTGACAGGCGTGTGCGAGTAAACGGCTTTTTGTCTTGTTTACACTTGAGCAACTAAATGAATGCCAAAGTCTGTTTAACTGATTGTATTTTAATTTCATTAAAACATCGATGCTGTAAAAGGAACCCTATAAAATGGGAAAAAAACTCCTAATAACAGGTCACCGGAAGTTTATCAGTATGGGAGCAACACTAGCTCGGCATATACCCTATTAACCTAGTTAAGCCTTTAAATGTCACTTTAAGCTGCATAGAAGTGTCTTGAAAAATATCTAGTCAAATATTATTTACTGTCATCATAAAAAAGATCAAATAAATCAGTTAGTAGAAATGAGTTATTAAAACTATTATGTTTAGAAATGTGTTGAAGAAAATCTGCTCTCCGTTAAACAGAAATTAGGAAAAATAAATAAATAAATAAAAACGGGGCTAATAATTCTGACTTTAACTATGTATGTATGTATGCATGCATACACACACACTGTAAAAAATGCTGGGTTTCAAACAAATTTCATGTTGTTCCAACACAAATATATAATAAGTTAACTTCATAGTTTTTTTTTTTTTAATACAAATTTAAGTGGATTGAACAAAACAATTAAGTTGTGTATCAAAAAACTCAATAATTGTGTTGATTCGGCTCATTTATAAATAGAATATAGTATAAACATTTGCTTCATTTCAACTGTCAAGTAAAAAACTTTTGGAATTTTTTTTTTTGACAATAACGAACAATTTTGTTTCATGGAAAAAACAAAATAAAACAAAGACATGTTGTTTCCCCAGGGGTGTGAAGCTAAACTGGAGCAGGTGCTTCAAGATGTGCTCAGCTATGCAATGCTGGTCATCCTGGGTTTTGCTATCATAAAGGTACATCAACACATTTTAACTTCCTCTTCATCTTTATTTATCAGTGAATTTTCAACAGCATGTTTTGTGTGTTTTTCAGTTTTTTGGGATGCTCAGCGTCTGCGTGATCACCTGCAAGAGCAAGAAGAATGAGTATCAACCTCTGTACGCATGATCAGAGTCTCCTGAATCCATCTTTTTCTCTGTTCAGAGAATCTCTACATTCTCTATACTGTGCAGCTAAACACAGCCTCACTGGCACCATCGACAACAGTGCTGACACACACACACACACACTCAGTTACTTTTATTGCCGTTTGCTTTGAATGCCAAAGCACAAGCTGAAGTGTTTGGTCTGAAATACTGAGCATTATTAGATTCGAAAGAGGGCTGAAAACTATGATGTTCTTTGATGGTTGATGGTTTTTCTGCCAGATAAATACCAAATACTGTATTTATATTTACTGCACAAGGTATTAGGATATGTTACTACAGCGGCGTTTCACCAAATATTTCAAATGTATAGGTCAAACTTCAAAGTTGAAAAATGTTTTAAGGATTTTATGCGTTTGTGGGTATTTGTTTTTTCCTTACTGCTGCTGTCTACATGATTTCTGTCTTACTGTTGTCTGTTTATTATATTACATAAAATGGTTCAAACAGAAGGATATTAAATTATAGAAATAAATTGCTCTGAGTGATTTTGTTTTTCTTCTTCTTTTGAAGATCACCAAAATGCATGTTGGTAATTATTCCCAAATTACTGCTCGGCATCATTTCAAGCACACATACATTATACTGAAACAAATATAATTAGGTAATAACAATAATAGAATTTGACTAATTTCTAAAGTTGTTTTGATGATTGTGGTGAAAATGTATGACATTCAAATAAATTATACAAAATGTAAATCTAAAATAAAACGCACACACACACACACACACACACACACACTCTACTGGTCAAAAGTTTGGGGTCAGACGGATTTTTAAAAGTTTTAAAATAAGCTTCTCCTGCTCACCAAGGCTACATTTACTTCATCAAAAATACCATACAAACCTTAAAATTGTGAAATGTTATTGAACTACAAGTTCAAAAGTAGTTTATCATTTAATTGAATCATAAATTTCTGTAATTTTAAAGATACATTTTTAGCTTCATTACTCCAGTCTTAAGTCACATGATTCTTCAGAAATCACTCTAATATAAATTATTATTATTTATGGTAATAGTAATAAAAGCAATAATGACTGGTGTAATCATATCATTTGAAACTACATACAAAAAGAAATGAGTTGTTTAATACATATTTAACAAATGGTTTTGTTTTTACATTTAATAAATGCTGCCTTGATGAACAAAATAATTGTCTTTAAAAACTATACACACACACACACATATATATATATATATATATATATATATATATATATATATATATATATATATATATATATACACACCCACACCTACTGTAAATATGCATGGTAATAGTGATCCTCAAATCCAGTTTCTGTGGAAATACTCATGTGAATGTTGATAAATTGAAGGCGTTGACTTAAGTTGGTATCTGTCTTTTGCTGACACATTTGTGAAGATATCGCTTTTAAAAACACACTGTGAAACTGACTGTTATGATCAAAATCCGCTGTTGGCCCAGTTTTTAATGTAAATAACACAAAAACATATTAACATTCCTTATTTGTGGGGAAAACTACTTTAAATGAATCAAGAAAAAATAAGTCAAGTCAAATAATATTACTATAGTATTACTATTAAAAATAATAACAATAATAATAATAATAGTTAACATTAGAGTGATTTCTAAAGGATCAGGTGACTGAGCACTAGAGTATTGCCGCTGAAAATTCATCTCTAAAATCAATGGAATAAATAATTAAATTAAATTATACACTTCTTTTGAAGCTATTTATAACATTTTACAATTTGTACAGTATTTTTGATTAAGTAATTGCTGCCTTGGTGAAACATTTCAAACTTTTGACCTGTAGTGTATAGGCCCATAGCCAGACAAAGTCCAAAATTTGGCCACTATATGAGCTCATCTATCCCATTTTTAACTGATCTGCCATCATAAATTGTAAAAATATATGAATATATGAAGGCTTTAAGATATTTAATTTTTAATTATTATTTAAGTGACAAAACTGGAAACTGAAGAAAGTTGAATGAGCTGGCAAGTTTTTATTAGCCCATAGGCTACAGTTTTTATTTTAAAACAAGTTTTACCAGATTCCTATTTAATATTAATAAAATAATAAAAAAAAATTATATTTCTTTTTTTTGTTTTTTGTTTTGTTTTTTATTTAAAATGCTAATTTCATAACAATATTTATAAAAGTGAATTCATTTACAGTCTAAATCCAAATTTGTAAATAAATACTTTGTTGTAAAATAGTACAGTGAGCACTTTGACGAAATTGTAAGAAACATTTTTAGTGCATCAAAAAAGTGTGGTTATGATCACCACACGACAAGCTGATCCAGCAAAGATTAGTGCTTAAAATGTCAATAAACTGCACAATTGAATAGAAAAATGAGGCAAATAACTTTAACTTTAAGTTCACTTTTTCAGAAAAAGAACCACCCCTTTCAATAGGCTGGCTACGGGTCTGGTGTATATATATATTTAAAAAATTAAATTATTGAGTTTGGCAAATAATAATGTTTGTTGAAAATGTCAAAAAGAAAGAGGCACATTTATTTATTGTATTTAGGACTGTTCACTAGTTCAGCCGTTTTGGCACCAAACTATAAATATTCTGAGTAAATGACTTGGAGCATTAATACCTGTCACCAAGGTTATGCTTACTGGGAGATAGGGAACAGATGCCAAATATTGCAAAAATAGAGCTTACAGTGATCATAGTGGGGATTTCAGTAACTGCTAGAGTCATCTTAAAAACTGAAAAACTCCCAAAATTTCAGAGTTAAAAAAATTGGTCAATATAATGACTGAAACAGCTTCATATGAACAATTACTTTATAAATTACGTAATAAGGACAACGCAGGGGTCCTTGTATGTATACCAGTGTGGGAAGATGTGACAATGTCTTGGTTCACAATTTAAAATTACTCACCAATTTCTTTTTATAATATTGTAATTTTGTCCATAGTAACCACGTCCTGGCTTTACATTTAGGCCGTGATCATTTGTAATATGTGTTTTTGTATTATTTTGTCATGAACCAGAAGAAAAAAACTTGAATTTAAAAAACACATTAAATTAAATCAATTCAATAATTTGTCATCTTAGAATTATAAGATTCTATCTCACATTTTTTGTCAAAACTGAGATATTTACATATTCTTATTAAATAAAAACATGTTTACATTTATGTTACACACATGCTGTTTGCTATGAAATGCAAAAACTATATATATATATATATATATATATATATATATATATATATATATATATATATATATATATATATATATATATATATATATATATATATATATATTTACATAGCTCAATATCTCAAAATCATTCAGAACGCAGATAGAGCCTTATAATTCCAAGGTGACATAAAACAGCCTACACTGAAAAAAAAAAAGATTTACAGATGATTCATTGGATTTAGTTTTCTTATTTATTTTATTTTATTTAAGTGGTTGTAAACAATTTATTTGAGGTAAATTTAAACAAACAAATTAAGTTGAACATTACTAAATTAATTTTTTTTGCTTAAATTCAACCCATATAAACAGTTTGCAACAATCGTGCAGACATAATTTCTTCAGTGTAAATGCGTTTCAATTTTTAGGACTGGGACACCTCACAAAATCAATCTCATAAATAAGGGTCTGTAGCATCTAAAGCAGTGAAACCCTTTCCTTTAAGGGTGCAAAAAATATATATTCAGATGTTGAATACACAGTGAGGGTTACATGTAATTTCAAGTATCAGATTCTATGTAATGTACAATTTAATCCATTAGAGGTCACTGCAACCTTGCAATCAGAGGACACTTTTTTAAGTTCCCAGGTTCTGCAGGTTGCAATAATAGACTGTAAAATGCAATGTCCCGAATTTTGCTTGCCAACCTTAAGCCAATTGTAATGGTTTGTTTTGGTTCAATTTGGAATTTCCACAAGCAATCGCAGAACCTAGGAGACAGAGTGATAAATTTATTAATAATAATTTTCAGTGTTCTAAACCTCTTTTTTGTTGTGGGGGAAACCTTTTGGCTTTACTATGTATCCTAGTCAAGAGAAATTTGTTTTTATTTAATTAGTTTTCTTATTTTGCTAACAAAATTTACCAATAAAAAAATGAATTGTAAGGTATTGATGACTGAATTGCTCATATATTAGTAGTATCAGACTCTTAAAGCCTTATATACTTTAAATCTTTGTGAATTCTACAATGTTTTCATTTGATTACTGTATATTTGTGTTTAATTTATAATTACCCCCTGGCATGTCTATTTCTGTACTGTTAAAATGTTATAATAATAAAAAAGATTCAAGTGATATTAAATTATGTTTAAAATGAAGGACAGGCAATTCATTGCATAATTTAGAAAAAAAAACTAATGAATAGCTTTGGATAGAATCTTAAAACTGTACGCTAGCTGCAACATTTGTGTCTATACAATATAAGGTCCTCAAAAACAAAAAATGGCTACATAGAAGTAATGATAAAAAACAAACATCAATAAAAAATACAATAAACAAAAAATATTAAATAAAAACAGCAATAATAAATAATAATAAACTGTACATTTAATATTTTACATTATCTTTCTCTCTCTGAGCGCTGACTCAGGTGTTATTTGGACAGAGGAAATGTAGATTTATCTAATTTCCTCCTCTCGCAGTGAGTCCTCGGCTCGGTAACCTGACCTCAGCTGGGATGAGGCGTTTGGAGGGCAGCCAAAAACACACCACAGTCTCTCCTGCTGAGAAATCCAGAGATACTGCATCTCTGCATCTCCGAGCTGTTAGCTTATTTCCAGGAACCGCTGCACTTTCTGTTAGCAGTGGACAGTCTCTAAACATTTATCACAGAAGAGTTGAAGGCGCATTAACAGAATGAGGACGAAAAGACTGAGAGTGTGTGTGAGTGCAAAACAGAGAAGCAAAGCTCTGGGAGACTTTAATCATAGGCTGACATGACATTTCTGTTCGCTTTATCCTGTTAAAATGATAAACAGTTTCAAGGCACAATGGAAAACTCTTCTGATACATGTTTCACCCGTGTTTAAAGTACAAGGTAATACTCGAATAGTTGAACAGTCTGCTCTCTTCCTCAGTTCACTGACTGTATTGGTTTCTTGCTCCTCACTTTTCCCCCCCAAGGAATTTCCAGAGATTTTTAATAATGTTTAGTTCAGGACTCTGGGCTGGCCACTTATAGCCAACGATAAACTTCCGGTGAAAGCTTAATGTGACTATTTTCAACTTCACAAAGTTGTTTTTACTGCATCGATGTTGTAATGTAATTACAATACATTCAGTTAAATAGATTTGAGCATTTATTTAGCTGTTCAAGTGTAAAACGAGATGAAAGATCATTGTAACCACTAGCACTGTTAGTAGCAACCAATGCAACAGCCTAGTGCAAAAATTCCATTGAAAATACGATGGTAAAATAAACTGTCATATTTTAAAGACATGGCGGGGGAAAATGGAATTTAATGCGGTACTTCTTGCCCAGTCTGAGACCCACTTCATATTGTATATCTAACACTCAGTGAAGATCGCTGATTTTTAAAGAAACCAGATCTTAAACGTGACAATTTTTTAATGGAAAGACAGTTCACTGGAAGCCCTCCAGCTGCCTGGCTGAAAATTAAGTTTGTGTGGATATAGCCCATTGTGCCTCATGCAACTTGCTGGCTAAATGAATGATGAACTATGGAACTTTATGTTTTTGAAGGAGTATGAGTTCAGTAATTCCCTATGTTTGATAATGAACAATGTTTCCAATCACTGATGAATCAATTTCCCTTTAGATTCTCAACATTGTCATGTCCTCTTGTGCATTTGTCTTTTGTGGGTGATCAGCCCTTCTGAGATTTTTGAATGAGTTAGTGACATTAAAAAAATAATTAGACTCAAAATGAGCAATTTCTCTTGCTATGGCTGCAAGGAATCTTTCAAGATTGTTAAAATAAATTTTTTTTTCAAATATCTCATTAAAATTCTCATTTTATGCTGTGCTAAGAACTAATTTAAATATGCTTAAACTACTTAAGCATATTCATGAAAGTACCAAACAGTGACCTAGAAATTTAGGAAATTATATATATATATATATATATATATATATATATATATATATATATATATATATATATATATATATATATATATATATATATATATATATATATATATATATGTAAGGAATAATTGATGATAGGTAGGCCTTTGAATTATTAGAAAATAAATATATATATATATATATATATATATATATATATATATATATATATATATATATATATATATATATATATATATATATATATTATTTTATGTTGTGTATTATTGTGAAATTACATGTACTTTGTTTCTTTTTGCATTAAAAAATAAATAAATGCATATATATATTTTAAATATCAAACAGGCAACAAAATGTATGATTGTAAAATAAATAAAAAGATATTTTAATTTAATCTACAGGGCTGCTGAACATTCTACAACAGGTTTGCAAATATTTTCAAGGAAACGCATGTCTAAAGTACAGAACCGGGTAGTTCCAGGCCTGAGAAGTAATGGCCACTTTGCATCATTGCCACATTACCACCTTGGGCATGCCTCATTTCCTAACAATTTAACGGACTGCCGTTAACTATTTCTAAAGTAATTATAATTATATTTAGGATTTTTAAAAAAAAATCTTGTAAACAATGGTTAAATATAAATTTTTTATATGTACCGTATTTTTAGTTTACATTTACATTTAGTCATTTAGCAGATGCTTTTATCCAAAGCGACTTACAAATGAAGACAAGGAAGCAATTTACACTACTATAAGAGCAACAATGAATAAGTGCTGTAGGCACGTTTCAGGTATGTAAAGTGTAAGAAGCAAAAGATTAGTAATTTTTTATTTTTATTTATTGATTTTTTTGTTCATTCCACCAACTGGACAGATTGAATGCGAGAGTTCGGGAAAGTGATTTCTTCCCTCTTTGGGATGGAACCACGAGGCGACGTTCATTCACAGAACGCAAGTTTCTGGAGGGCACATAAATCTGCAGAAGTGAGAGCAGATAAGAAGGAGCAAAGCCAGAAGTCGCTTTGTAGGCAAACATCAGAGCTTTGAATTTGATGCGAGCAGCAACTGACAGCCAGTGCAAACGGATGAGCAGCGGAGTGACATGTGCTCCGTTGCTAGTTAATTTATGTGCACTGTCATTTACATACTAAAGGGATGTAATAACCAAACAGCTTTACTGTAACCCATGTAGTTTTTAGTTGTTTTTTTAAACATTTGTTCAATCAATGTACAATTATGTACAAACTTTTATATGAACATCTTACAAAAATGATACTGATCATAAAATTGTTCTTTTGTATACAAACTTTCATTTGAATCAGCCCATGGAAAAAAATAAATTTTTAGTAATTTATAGTAAACTTGAACTAAACTAGTAAATACTTACATTAATAGGTTGTGGTCATTCTGTTGCTGGTTGCTGTGCACCAACTTTAATAATGAATGTTAATTACAAAATATTGTATTCTCCACATTTAGGGTGTATTATACTACTATAATATTCCACAGTTTACTGTGGTAAAAACTAAAGTATACTACAGTATTTAGCATTAATTAACAAATTTATGTAAATGCTAGCATAACGTTACAATATAGTTTATAAACATAGCCTACTCTATTATAGGCCTAAATACAATATAATACTTTTCTCATGTGGAAACCTACAAAAGAAAATTCAAAACGTGTGTGTGTGTGTTTAAGTATATTATCGAGCGTATTTGTGAAGTTAATCACTTCGCGTGTCAAAACCAGATGCCCAGAGCAGTTAAGAGCACCAGCAAACCTGCTGCCGCTCACGGCCCATCATGTGTTTGTCCTGCACGAGCGCGCAGGTGTCAGGATCACCGTCTGATGGATGGGGAGGGCGTGACGTCATCAAGGGGGCACCAGCGAGTTTTGCCAAAGAAAAGCTTGTAGCTCCACACTAGAAGAGGGACGCCGGGAGCCGAACAAATGCAGTGTCTCTTAAAGGAAAGCTCTCTCCGCGGTTCCTCCCGGTGACTATCGCCGGTAAGATCTACTATTATTCTCCACACACGGAAAATTCCTCACGGCAGCAGCAAACTGAGACTAAAACCTCCATTCACCGGACTGCGCCGGTGCCAAGATTCAATAACAAACTCTCAACTACGAAAACACGACTTTCCCGACGGAAAACTATGTTCATTTGTTTTCTTTCCAACACAAATAGAGCAGCCCGTGGAGCAGCTGACAAAGGCGGGCGACGGTAAGAGATCCAGGAGCATCGCTGCCTTTGTAGTTTTCTCCGCGGATGGGCCGGAAGATAAGAAGATAGTGTTGTCAAAATCTGAATTTACATTCTGTTTCATACGCTTATAGGCTCTTTTGTCACTTAAAAATAGACTTGCGTGTGAAACTGCTGTCATACATTGCGTTTGGGGTGGTCTATGTATCCGCTCAATTTCTGAGGCAAATACAGGCGTTACTGTTTGTCACACAAAGGCGAATGAATGCAGCGCTGCCTATTGTGTGCTCAGCTGGACCCACAGCTTCATGTGTGCTTTCTTGCCTTCGTCTTCAGGCTTAACAAGTTCTCCGTGTTTTTTATTTTACGGTACGTTTAAAAAGTATAAGGCTACATTCTGTTCTAACGTTCGACAATACATTGCATCCGCTTGCACGGTCAGCGCCATAGTCATATGCATTATTTATAAAGTTTGGCTCACACTAGTCTGGTGGTCCATTGGTTTGTGCTAGATTCTTCTGCACTCTCGGTATTTTTTACTTGTTCAAAAGTAATCAAAATAAACGTGGCTTTCGAAAAACAACAACAAAACACAAGAATTGTATTGATTAACAGCCAACAATATTCTAATCAGTGTTCCACAAAAATCTGCTTTATTCCACAGGAAAGGGTCTGTCCGTTTATGGGTACCACCATGTTTACATCACGTGACGCGTGGTGTCACGCTGTTGATGAGTTATTGCTACTTATAATGTTAAGCATAGTTTACTTTAATCTAGTGTTTAAGGCACTTTAAAAGCATAAACGCACTTTAAAGATAAATAAACCAACATTTAGTAATGCATATGTTGTCACATATGAGGAAAAACTAGGCTTTGTCTGTATTTAATCATATAAAATGTAAGACGTGTAATATCATAGTATTCAAAAAACAGTATGAAAGAAAAAACTGGATTACCTATTACTTTCACCAGGGTTTGCATTCAATAGACAAAGATACTGTCCCTGGAGACCACAGGACAGAATTTATGTAGGTCAAATGAAAATGGCTAAGTGGTGGATGTAGTATCCTTGAATTTCATTCATACTACTCATATTAATTAATTGATGTTGCAAACATGTAATATACAGTGATCAGCATATATAAGTACACCCCTCACAAATCTATCTTTTAAATTAATATTTTTAATAGGAAGTTATACAATATTATATTTGTGCATAGATTAGTCAGTACTAAAACCAAATCTGGAGCTTATCTAACAAATTAACTTGTGATAACGGTCCAAAAACTAGTACAGCCAAATTTATATATTATAGAAAAATAGTGAATACAAAAAAAGACAAAAATACAAGAAAAAAAATGGATAAATTCAGTTGATTTTTTTTTTTTTGCTATATTTGGGTTGAATTTATTTGTATTATCTTTCAAATTCTGAATATGTTTGTGACTAAAATATAATTTTAATAAATATATCTGTTCAATAAATTTGTTTTGTTTAAATGCACCAAAATACATTGCCTATATTCACTGAGAAATAGTTCAAAATATTCATTTTCAAAATAGGGTGTACTCGATTACACTGAGCACTGTATATATTAATATACAGTCATAAAAAGAACTGTCTGTAGAGCAAGTAGTTTGATTTATTTATTATTATTATTTTTTTACCATTTACTGCCGTTTGTTATTCCTGGCAATTTCCCCCAAAGGCAAATGATTCAAAGTCATAAAACAATCAGAAAATATTTTTAAAACTATCAGAAAATAGATTATTTCTCCGTTGCAAAAAAGGTGACTAATTCAAACCAACAACTTGAAAGTCTTTTTTTTCTCTGTCATATGTAGTGTCATTACGCCATTCACAATGCTTTATGGGATTGTAGAACCTTCCCTCATTGAAGCCATTAAAGTTCACCCAAAATGAAAGTAGCTAACCGTTTTCTCACTCTTGACTTATTTCTGTTGAATGCAATAGAAGATATGAAGGGCTCAAATGCAAGAAACTCTAAATGCTGTATTTTTATCAGGCTCCTGTGTGTATGTTCAGTAATATCAATTTTATTGCAAACAAGAAGTCCTTTTTATAGTCTTTAATGTGAAATATCTCACCATAAACAAAGGAGGCTGAGAAAAATGTTCATTTTTGATGGAAATTTCAAACTTTTTTGAAGTTTTTGCATCTTATTATTATTATTTCCTTTATTTAGCCAGGAGATCACATTGAGACAGTACTGCCGCTTCTTCCAGTAAGACCTGGTCAAGATGGCAGGCAGCATATAAAGTTTTACACAAAAATCACAGAAAACAACACCACAAAATTATAAAATCACCATTCAACAAAAAGATCAGATCATAAAAAAACAATTACAGGTATCCACCAGGTATTTAGAAGATGTTTAAAGGTACTCAGAGTCGGAAGTGTGTCAAGATTAAGCTGATTTTGCAGATCATTCCAAGCACTAGGACACATTTGCCAAGTTCTGACAATACCCTTTATACTGTCAACCGAATATAGGAACCAAATCTAGTGTGATGAATATTAATTTGAAATGTTAGCAAATTAGAAAGGTAGGATGGTAGTTTACCTTAAAGAGCCTTTAAAGTAAATAAGTTCAAATGTAATTTTCTCCTTTGATTTTAAAGATAACCAATCTAAGGAATCGTACAAAATACAGTGATGCATCTGTGAGTCTGCAGCTCTAATCTGAGCTCTTCACATATTGAAGAATGTTAAAAACATGTAACCAACTTCTATAGAAGAAGAAAATCAAATATAATGGTTATATGTTTCTGACTTAAAAAAAAAATGTATAAAACTAACGAAAAAAAAAGTAAAACTCATTTGGAACAAGTAATGGGTGAGTAAATGATGACAGAATTTAAATTTTTGGGTGAACTATTCCTTTAATTACACAGTCTTGCATCTTTTCTTTTTCTTCAAACCAAAGTTTGTAATATTTTGATTAGTCTCAGCTTTTTATTAATGGGTTTAACAGAGATTTTTTTTTATTTCCATGGTGATAAAACATAAATAGAAAATACTTCAGGACCTAAAACTGTGTGTGGGCACGGTTGCACTTCATTGAATAAAAGCCAAATAAGGTAAACAAAAATGAACGAGTTAACCTTTAAGAACTAAATTGGACTACAAATGACTTATTAATCTTGTCAGACTAGTAGAATAACGCTACATGCTTTCTCGCCAGTTATTAATTTATCATTGTAGGCAACCATATTGCTAAAACATTTAAGAAATGAAACTATAAAATGTATTGGTCCTATTTCTGAACTGCACTTGTCTGTACTGTATTATAATAATGATCAGTGTCTAATTATACATCTTCTCTCTCTCTCTTTCTCTCTTTTTCTCTCCACTGAAGGGAGCAGATGAGAAGCATGACACATATCTGCCAGAGGAGCATGGAGGGTTCAGGACAGCCTGGAGCCGGAGACGGCAAGTGAAAGCTCTTAGATTATACATGAAAAGCAGCCACATTTAAAGTACCTGCTGCAAATGTTCACGTCGAACATCACAAGAAAACCTCCAGCTCCTGTGCAGGAGTTCTATTCAATTTGAATTTAACATGGAGTGTTTTTTGGGGTAGAGACGAATCCTCTGAGACTCCGTTTCAGAGTGTTTGCTGTGTGCAGCAGGCACTGGCTGACAGTGGCATGTTGCTATGGAAACACTTGCCCTGTACTTGGGTGGTGAGTTGTATTCCACCCAGTACTGTGCCCCCATTGCTTTAAGAGTATGCAAGTGTGAGATTTAAGATCTCCGTCTTCAGGATGAGGTGTTAAAGTCACTGCGAAATCAAGGCAGACACTTCTTATTTTTATGGGCTATTGCAGCATTTGTTCTAAATGATTTATCCATGCTTTCATAATCCTTAATAAGAATTACTTCCCCTGCAGCGGCAGCTCTTATATTTTCTGAAATCGCATTCACTGGTATGTTCTGTCACTCACATGAGATCAATATTAAGCTACAACTATCCAATAAATCCTGATGATCAGATCAACCCATCCTGCACCTGTTTTCCTTATATACATTGCAACAGGAAAGAAAAGATTATTGCCGCTTCTGTTTCATGCTGACTTTAAATTTCGCTTTATGCAGGTGCAGTTGTAAAGAGATGTAAATTCTAAAAAAAAAAACTCTGCACTTCAGTAAATTTAGAGCTTGTTATTAGATTGTTATTTGCTATTGTTAGATTTTTATGATATTGGAAAAATCTGATTATGTGATAATTAATTTTTCTGCAATAACTATTGCAATATGAACACATTTTCAACAGATAGCTTGAATAGCTCTTTCCGGGAGTCTAACAGTATTCAGGTACAGAAACGAGACAGTTGTCTCGTTTGTAATATATAAAATATATCTAAAAAATATATGAAGCATAATATTGTTTTGTAATCAACTTCAGAGGTTTTTGCTTTAAAACAAGAAAAATATCCACTTATGGGGGAATTAAAATAATATTGTTTTCACTTTGAAAAGTAGATATTTAGACTAGAAAAAAGACAAATTCTAAGTGAGAATTTTTTTTTTCATAAATCCTATAAATTCTATGTACTATTGCTTATCTTACGATGTGACTATTGCGGATCTGCACATTGTGATATTGAGGCTTAAACTATATATTATGCAGCCCTATTAGCAGTGGGTAGCCTGTCGCCTGACAGCAAGAAGGTCGCTGGTTCGAGTCGGGTTGGATCAGTTGGCATTTCTTTGTGTTCTCCCTGTGTTGGCTTGGCTTTTCCTCCGGGTGCTCCTGTTTCCCCCACAGTCCAAGCACATGTGCTATAAGTGAATTGTTTAAGCTAAACTGGACAGTGAGTGTTTCCCAGTACTGGGTTGCGGCTGGTAGGGCATCCGCTGCATAATAACATATGGTGGAAAAGTTGGCCATTCATTCCGCTGTGGCGACCCCTGATTAATAAAGGGACTAAGCCGAAAAGAAAATGAATGAATGAATTATGTTCAAAAGTAAAAGTAAAAGTTGTCAGAAATACAGGTTAAAACAAGATATTGACTAATTGCTTGATTTAAACTTGTGACAGTTTCTCATTTAGTGTCAAAAGCATGCTTGCAAAATTTGTGGAATGTGCATAAAAATCATGAAATTACATCCATGATGTTTATAAAAAAATGTATATGGTTATATTGGGCACCTTTTAAGGATATTTTCATAAACATTATGTGCAGTGAATTGAAGGTGTGTCATTTTATTGGTTGGAATTCAAATCCCCAGTATGGCACTATTGTTATTTTCCCATGTTCCACTGCTTGAGTTTAAAAACAGCAAAATTATCAGTAAAGAAATATTAAACACTGTCTTGTTAAGTAAAAATGTTAAGCACTGTCACCTCACAGCAAAAAGGGCACTGGTTCAAGTCCCGGCTGATTCAGTTGGCATTTCTGTGTGGAGTTTGGATGTTCTCCCTGTGTTCGCAAGGCTTTCCTCTGGGTGCTCCGGTTTACCCCACAGTTCAAAGACAAGCAGTATGGGTGATTGAATAAATTACACTGGCCATAGTGTACGAGTTTGTGTTTGAATGTGAATGGGTGTTTCCCAGTACCATGGTGTGGCTGAAAGGACATCCGCTGAGTAAAACATATGCTGGAATAGTTGGCAGTTCATTCTGCTGTGGTGATCCCTGAAAAATAAGGGACTAAGCCGAAGGAAAATGAATGATTGCAGTTTCTTAGCTCTGAGGGCCTCCAATGTGTTTTGTTTTTCATCAAAATGATACATGTACCATTCCTTGATGGTTCAAATACTAAAAAGTTGTTATCAAACAGCTTTCCTTTATGTGTGTTTGTGCATACAGCTTTATGTGAAAAAGCAGACCATTATAAACACTCTGAGGACCATTTTCCAATGCTTGTGTATCATCAGAAAAACACTGTTGACTTCATTTTATGTATCACCAAGGACCACAGTTTCAGCTATAAGTCTTTTAAATGTTCTGCTGATGAAAAAAAGCCAATGAGCATGAGTAAATGAACAACATATTTTTGTGTAATCTACAGCTATGTTTCTCAACCATGGTGCTGCAGGACCACCAACACTGCATGTTTTGGATGTCTCCTTTGTCTGTCACAGCCATTACAGGTCTTTCAGTCTCTGCTAATGAGCTGAAGACCTGAATCCGGTATGTTTGGGTATGGAGACATGGAAATTTGTGCAGAGCTGGTAGTCTTCCAGGAATGTGGTTGAGAAACACTGATCTACATGCATTATAATCAGAGTTTATTAAATTGTATTTACTCTCCTCACTCTCTACAGCCTCTCACAGGCAATGCCTGATTTCTCCTCTCTAAGAAATGGCCTGGCACAACACATCACCATTCCGGTATGGCTTTGACCTGGGGGCACAGTACCAGGATTTGCGTCCTCTGGGCACAGGAGCATCCGGTCTTGTGCTTTCTGCACTAGACAGGCGCAGCGGCCTTCGTGTGGCAGTGAAAAAGCTGGTAATGCGAGATGCCGTCAGCGTAAAACACGCTCTGAGGGAAGTAAAGATCACCCGCCGCCTTCAGCATGAGAACGTGGTCCGGGTGTATGACGTGTTGGGCTCGTCTGGTCACCCTTTGCCACGGGACTTGACTCATGTGGCGGCCATATACATAGTGCAAGAGTGTATGGAGACTGACTTGGCACGACTACTCGAACAAGGGCCGTTACCAGCAGAACATGCCACCCTGCTCTTTTATCAGCTGCTTCGAGGGCTCAAGTTTATCCACTCGGCCAACGTGCTGCATCGTGACCTGAAGCCAGCGAACATCTTTATCAACACAGAGCAAATGCTGCTGAAGATCGGAGACTTCGGCCTGGCACGCATTGTCGACCCACATTACTCGCACAAGGTGAGTCACAGACTACACTTCATTCACTAAAAATACATCTAGGCTGTTTCATCAATCCAGTCACAAGTGGATAACGCAAAATCTAGAGGCCTGCAGTACAAAGGCAGTTTAGATTTTTAACGCAGGTAAGTTGGCATTTAGTTTGAGCATAATTTTTGAGCATAGTTTTAGGGCTCAATAGTGGGTTGGTTTTAATCGGGTTACTTTAACACAGTAACATGGCTAACCTTCTCCGGAGCAGGTTTTATTTTGGGTTATAGATAACAATCCCAAACTGGACCAATCAGCTCTAAGACATCTATAGCTGATGCCATAAAACTACTTCCAATTTGCGATAGCATCATTTTTGCTCCAAAATAATGCAATTTACACAAAAATGACACACTTGTATCAAATAAGTTATTTCTATTATATCAATCAAAGTTATACTTGTATTTGAATATTATATACAGTGGTCCCTTGCCATAATGCAGTTCACCTTTCGTGTTTTGCGTCCTGATTGGCTGTAGACCACTGTCAATCAATCTACTTCCTGCCATGTCTCCTATACAGGACAGAATGCATTCAGCTTGCCAAATTGACATAAATCTTTGCTTGCTAGCAGTGTAGTGCTGGACTGAATTTTTGCAAGTTTTCTTCCTAACAAATCCCATAATGTCGACGAAACATTCTACACCATCAAAGGCACCCACAGTGGCACCCAAAATGCTAACCATCACACAAAAAGTTGGACTTTTGGACATGCTAAAGGAAGGTAGAAGTTATGTGAGTGTTTAAATGAGAGAAAAGTGTGAAAATGTTAATGCCTATCTGAGAAAATGGTGTAGTGAGGGGTTTTACAGCCTTTATACCTCTATATGAATATTTTATAATAATAGTTATCCGGCAGCTAGCCCTCTGCAGTATTTTAATAAAAAGCAGAAATACTGCGCATATATATATATATATATATATATATATATATATATATATATATATATATATATATATATATATATATATATATATATATATATATACTATCAATGCCCATCAAGGGCATTCTTATCTAGTAGTAAATGTTGGATTACATACATTTTAGAGTTCATGTACCAAATTAATGCCATGATTTTGAACACGTAAAAAGGAATTCTTGTACAAAAATAATCCTTTAGTAAGTGATCAAGTAATTTAGGAATATAGGAAAAAAACAAACTGAATAATACACAAAACTAATTAACTAGTTTTAGCAGTTTATTTTTGGGACCTTTTAGATGTTAGCAGTCTGTACAGTCTTCTTGTAGTATGTATTACATTACAAGGGTTCATTGTGGTTCACCCTGCAGTCACAGTTTGGCCTTGATTAACAGAATCACATTTCCTATCAATTATCATGTGCTGCAGGCTGTTAAGGTAATGACATATTAATCCATTTACAGCGTCTTCATCAATGTAACTTCCTTAGGCACAGAAGTACTTGAGATGATCTGCTTTTCATCAGTCTCATTGATGATTCTTAATCAGGTTCAGACTTCTAGGGATAGTTTAGTTCACCCAAAATTTTTTATTTTCTGTCAATTTAGTCAGCCTCATCCCTTCTACATTTAAGATTGTAGAATAAGAATGGATTAAATAGGAATTGGTTAATTAAAGATGATAATAATATTGTAAATAAAGTTGAGTTTTTGCACAAACCATTTGTTTTACTTTATATCCCCTCTATATCATCAGCCACAGGGAATTATTATTGTTTGTTTTTTGGCTCTTGAAGTGCCTGTAGCTATTTACATTTTACTGTATGAATCACCAAGCATTATAGAATAAAGTAATACCATTGTTTCCTTGTAGCATGACATATATTATAACAGCTGGTTGTCAGAAAACAAAATTCAGGAAAGATGGATTATAAATGTATTCAGTGCCTCCCAAAGAGGCACATGATCTGTTCGATCTTTTTTAGTTTAACGTGTATATTGTGAAATTTGTCATGTATGTTTGTAATGAGGCAACAAACACATGTAGACTGCTGCATATAAGTGCATCGTGTCATGTTTATGTCTCTCAGCTCCTTACTTTTTTCACTAAAAGATTCCAATAGACTTAAACTTTATTCTGATGTTTTTATATAATGAATTATTCTGATGTTTTCAATATAATTTCATATAATATACATTAAACCCCCCAAAATACAACTTTAAATAGATCTCTGTCAGCCCTTTTGTCGAGTATAATTGTAATTAGCTTATATTTTATCCACAACTCAGGAGCAAACTTTCATTTTTTTTTCACTTACTCCTTCTAGCTAAAATAAACCTCGACTTCACATTTAAAGATTGTGATTTAACAAAGAATCTATTCACATTTTTAAAATAATGGTGAAGTTTGATTATTTTGCACAATTGTAAGAGTACATCACACTGTGTGTTTGTGTTTGAGAGAGAGAGAGAGAGAGAGAGAGAGAGAGAGGTAGAGAGAGAAAAGTTTCATAGTACTTTTATTCCTAAAAGTAAAAAAAAAACTAATCTTCCATGCTTTCAATTTTGCTTTCGAGGTTTTATTTCACACACACTGAATTGACCCTAATAACAACTACATAGTGTGTCTGGTTACTTCATATTTCCAGACATTTTACATTCATTTTCAAACTTTGCCCTATAGTATTATACAATAATTATGAACAATTACCTTGATGTTATGGGAGCTGAAAGATTAATGCAGCACTTTACTGTCTCATTGTGCTTCTGTATTATTTAGCAGGGCTCACTGTGTAACACTAGCAGACCGAGAGGAAGGCATGAATGGAGAGCTTTGTGTGGGACGGTACAAGGTGGGGTGAATGATCAGGGAAAGGGGGACAGTCACTCGCAGGACTGGATGGAAAAATAGGATAGAATTAAATAAGCCTTACCCAGCAGTATTCTTGGGCTGTCGTGTCACTCAAAATATTAATCAAAATTTGCCAAAACTTCTGTCTTCAGTTGCTGAAAAAAATGTTTAGTGAACCTGGATTTAAGCAAGATACATTAAAAAAAAAGATAAATAAGTATATTCAGATAAATAAGTTATTCAGGAGATATTTCATGATTGGGAAAATTTATTTGAATATGTGCTGATACCTTCAGGGTAGCCAGATGTTTCTACCAAAATCATGTAACCTAGTAAAAATAAAGTTGCAAATTAGCAGCTTAACAGATAAAAAAATTACTTTAATATGATATGATATTAGCATATATATTGTGTATATATAAATATGTGGGTCTGTGTTGAAGATCAAAACAAAGATCCAGAAGTTGGTTGTGTTTAAATAAAAATTGTAATATATTATTTTATTATATAAACCCTTAATTTAATACTAAGTATCACACATTAATTAAGTCTTTAAATTCTGAATTAAATTATAATCTATGAACATTTTCACACTTTTGTAAGCCACTTTTCCACAAAGTGGATGTTTTTATTTTTATTTTACCCATGTGTAGTCAATTAAAAATGTCTAAAGATATGGCAACACTTATTTAAAAAACTTATAGCTCATCATTTTCAGATACCACTTAACGTAATATATAATATACTCTATATTGAAAACTGGCATTAAAAAGTATGTGTGAGTGTCCTCTGAAATATAGGTGCATGCCACTCTTGGTTGTATTAGTCTGAAGAAGCATTAGTGTGTTGTTGTAGCTCTCAGTCAGCAGTGAGCCTCAGTGAATTAAGGGCACTAGTTCCTTTCACCCATTCACTGAGCGAATGCCTGCATCTCTGCCACTCGGTGCTGAGAGCGTCTGTTCCCCTCTCAGCATGGAGGGAACATTCAGTTCCCAAATCTAGAGGATCACAGAGAAGTGGACTGCATTTACAGCAGCATCTGGATCCGCATATGTTCTCAGGGCAGGCAGGGGACAGAAAGGGCCCCAGATGGTTTTATTACCTCAATAGCACATGAAGAATGAAGATCAGGTGGACAATGAACTTCATCAGGAGTCCTTTCTCCTGTTCTGTAGCTCATTTATGATGGCTGGGCTAGCCATTTAAATAGGAACTCAATTAGATATAAAGATAAGTTTTATGAAACTGATTTACACCTTACTGGGCTTATAATTCTGCACAGTGAAATTAAAAATATTTATATTTTTCAAATTTCACACGAATGGCCTATATATGCATACATATATATGTATTATTTATTTATTATTTATATGTAATATTTTGACCATGTTTGTGCATTTTTTTTATATATTTGGAATTAAATTTAATTAATAAATATATTTAAAAACACTTTTTTTTGGCCAAATAATTTTCAAATACATTAACATGAAACATCTGAAGAAAATCTTATTTGATTTCTAAAAAATTTAAAGCAAGGAACAGGTGTAAATTTTCTAAATAAATAAATAAAAATAACACTTAGGCCCAGTTTCACAAACAGGGCTTAGATTAAGCCAGGACTAGGCCTTAGTTTAATAAGTCTATTTAAGCCAAATTTATAAAAATGGCCTTAGAAAAATATATTACCAGTGTGCACCTGGAGAACAATAATGACACTGATGTATTTTAAGACATCTCACTGAAAGTTATTTTGAGTTGAGACGGGTTAAACATGCAATTTAATCTTGACTAGCCTTAAACCTTGTTTGTGAAACTTGGAGTTAATCTATTAATATAATATAAATAAAATAACTCTTCTTGACTGGCAGTATAACAGACAATATTAGAACAGCTGCACATAAGATGTTCTGTTATTCTGAAATATTTTAAAATGCAATTCTTCCAAAGTCTCCAAAAAGTTACAAAATATTTTTAGCATACATGTTGTTTTTGTTGCTTTTTGTTTGTTTTTTATTGATTCATGATTGATATTGATATTAAATCAGACCTGATTCTACAGGGGTGCTTGATGTGCTTAAGCATTTGTCTATGTTTTCTGGACTGTTTCTTAAATGCAGATATATTCAGATGTCTTTAAGATAGCCTAGAAGGGGGAATTTATCTTAAAATATGCAATATGAAACAGGCACAACTGTGAGCAATTCCAGCCTGATCTCACGAGAAAACCTAAGAATTTTATGTTTTGTCAGTTTAGTGGCTAATTCATACAAGTTTAGTCATACGAAACTGTACCATTTTAAAAAGGAGGCACCTAACCCCACCCCTAAACCCAACCTTCATTGGGGGATGAGCAAATCGTACTAAATTGTACTAATTAAATCATACGAAATCTAACGAATTAGCCACTAAGACAAAAAGTTCTGAATTGCCGTGAGATTGTGTTTGAAATTCACAGCTAACATGTAAATGACTTAAGGCTTTCTAAGCATGCTAACATGAATAAATCTAGTCCTCAGATTAGTTTAAAGCTGTCATGATGATTAATTATTTATGTAAGAGAATAACACACGCATGTATATTTTATATAAATGTTATTTCATATTTATTTACGTATAAAAATACTTGGGGATATTTGAAAAAGAATAGAAAAATCACAGGATTTTGCCTTTAACTAAATGTACGCATCACATTTCATGGCAAATTTATTAGATTTTAGATTACTAATATTACTATTAAGTTATTATTATTTAGATTATTAGATAAAGTGATGTTTAACTGAACAAGGACATTTCCACAGTATTTCTTGAAATGTTTTTTCATCTGGAGAAAGTATTATTTCTTTTTGTTTGGCTGGAAGAAAAGCTTATTTTAAGTTTTATTGGGAAGAAAACAAAGAAAAAAAACAATAGAGATTTTTTTATATTGTCTACAGAACAAACTTGTCTAATTAACCTAACTTAGTTAACCCAATAACCTCAAGCCATTGCACTTTAAGCTGAATAGCATCTTGCTAAATAACTAGTAAAATATTATGTAGTGTCATCATAGTACATATCAGTTCATCAAAAAAAAAAAAAATTTAAAAATTAAATCTATTATGTTTAAAAACATTGAAACAAATCTGTTATACAGAACACTTTTTTATTTTTATTTTCAGTCGGGCTAACAATTTTGTCAACAGTATATAATATTTATATAAAATATATTTGAAAAAAAAAATCAAAAAATGTATACGTTTTTGGCTTGAAAAAAAATCCTCAAAGTCAGTCCATCTCAGTGCAAGTTACTTTGAAAACCAACCAACACTTACCAAGATGCCTGAAAGAAAAATAATTTGATTAATATTATTTCTCAATTTCAGTCTTTGGCGGTGTTGTTTCCTGTGAGCAGTTTGAAAGGTCTCCATGAATCAGCGTCATCGAGAAGACAAAGGCTCTTTGTTTGAGCAGGACATGTAAATATCATTGTCGCTTGTGTCACCGTCAGCCTTCAGATCCGCCCTGCTAAAATCTCACAAATAATTCATCACCTGAGCCCGAGGGGAGAGTGGGAGGTGAGAAAGCAGGGGATGAAAGAAGGAGACTGTAGGAAGAGGGTTACGGAGAGTCAGAGAGCTACTGTACATCAGCTGTTTCTTTATCACACTTCACACACAAGCCGAGTCACATGCTGCATTCATAACACCCTACTCTAAGTAAGATTTATGGATAAAACTTTGCAATAAGGTTTCTATTAGTTAATGTTAGGTAATGCATTACTAAAAAAACATTTATTACAGTATTGCGTTAAATTCATGTATATTTTTATAGCGCTTTTGCAATGTAGATTCTGTCAAAGCAGCTTTACATAAAAGTTCTAGTAAATTGAAACAGTGTCAGTCCAGTTTTCAGAGTTGAATCTCAGTTTAGTTCAGTGCGGTTTAATTTTCATTTCTGAAAGTCCAAACATCTGATCTAAGAGCAAACCCATCAATGTGCAGCTCCCAAAACCAAGCAAGCCAGTGGCGAGGAACAAAACTTCACTATTTGACAAAAGGGAAGGAAAAATTCCTAGAGAGAAACCAGGCTCAGTTGGGCACGACCATTTCTCCTCTGACTTATTCAACTTAGTTATTGTTAGTTAATACAGTGCATTAACTAATGTTAACATACATTACTTCACATTTTAATAATACATTTTGAACAATGATTAATAAATGCTGTGCAGGTTTTGTTTATTCTTAGAGCATGTTAATAGAGTAACTAATGATACCTTATTGTAAAGGGCGACCAATTTATGTCAAACTACACCTTCTTCTTCTTCTTCTTTGGCCTTAGTCCCGTATGGTTGCGGGGTCGGCTTTTTGGAACAAGCCATTTTAGACCTGTCCATATGATAACGTCTTGTTTTTACACATTCCGGCCGGCCTGTCGTCTGGGCCTGTCACCCTCATACACTCATACACTATGGACAATTTAGCCTACCCAATTCACCTGCAGCATGTCTTTGGACTGTGGGGTAAACCCACACGAACGCACAGAAAACATGCAAAATCCTCACACTGAGCAGAGGTTCGAACCAGCGACCTTCTTGCTGTGAGGCGACAGCACTACCTACTGCGCCACTGCTTGGCCTTATGTCAAACTACACCATTTGTTTGAAATTAATTAATTAATTCATTTTTCCTTTGACTTAGTCACTCATCAAGGGTTACCACAGCAGAATGATCCGCCAACTATTATGGCATATGTTTCATGCATCAGATGCCCTTCCAGCCACAATCCAGTTTTGGGAAACCCCCCCCACTCTCTCCCTCTCACACACACACACACACACACACACACACACACACACACACACACACACACACACACACACACACACACACACACACACACATGTGTGTACTTTTAGTCAAAAAATTATTACTTTTTCAAATAAACCGCTTTCTTTTGAAGCTTCTGTTAATCAAAGGATGTTATAAAATGCATCTCTGCCACCATAGAAAAATAAGTCCAATGAAGACCAAATCAGATTTATTTGTTTTTAGAATCTCATTTTATAGTTGTGTTCGAGTAAAATGTCATTTTCGTTTTATTTTGTAAACTACTGATGACAGTTTTTCAAAAATTTAAATAACAAAAACTGATAATTTAGAGCATTTTTGTGCATCAAATTTTGTGTGTTAGTCTTTAGACAACACAATACAATTGTTTTTTACTTCAGAAGCGTCCTTATGTAAGAATTCACAATGTTTCATTTCATTTATTTCAGCAAAATACTGAGTGCAGGATTGACAGAAGACATACATTCATACATTTTTCTTCAGCTTAGTCCCTTTATTCATCAGGGGTTGCCACAGCGAAATGAACCGCCAACTTATCCAGCATTATGTTTTACACAGCAGATCTCCTTCCAGCTGCAACCCATTTCTGGGAAAAACTCATTCACTCACATACAACACAGCCAATTTAGGTTATTCAATTCACCTATACCACAGAATTGCCAACTGACCCAGTTGGGACTCGAACCAGCGACCTTCCTTCTGTGAAGCGACAGTGCTAACCACTGAGCTGCCATGTTGCCCACAGACGACATGCACTAAAATGCAAATCAGGCATGATAAGTAAAAGAATCAAAATCCTAAAAAATAGTTTTATTCATAACATTTTAGCTTCTTACTTTGCCACCATCCTTCATACCACCAAAGATTTGACCTTTTTTCATCAAGAAGTTTTTAATTCTTTAAAGTGTACCCGAATATAGTAAACACTTATTCATTCATATATTTTAATACAGGGCAGAATAAGTGGCATATATTGTTTCATTCTTACAGGTCAGGATGACGATGGAACATTATTTCACAAATAGTTTGACATTTAATGTTCTCAAAAGTGTTTTTCCAAGTGTACGCTACTTTCTTTTTGGCATCTCTACTTTGACCAGAAGGCCTATACCGAGTACATTCATTTGCTATTCAGAGTAACCTGCTGAACAAATATCTTTTTTTTCAGCCAGACAACCTTCGAAAATATATCAATCGTTTTTACTGTCGTGTGTAAATATATATTAACCACATTTATTGTTTCCCGCACAGGGTTACCTGTCAGAGGGGATGGTCACTAAATGGTACCGTTCGCCCAGACTGCTGCTGTCTCCAAATAACTACACAAAAGCGATCGACATGTGGGCCGCAGGATGTATTCTGGCCGAGATGCTCACTGGACGAATGCTGTTCGCAGGTGAGGACAAAACACTTTCTGCTGCTGTCCTGTTAACCTTGTGGTTCAACAGAAACGTCAATCTTCATTATCTGGAGTCTCAGAGCGGCCTCTAGTGGCTGAATGTTGAAATAGATATTTAGACCTGATGTGTCAATTCATCAGTTTCACAGTTCTGCACTGCATCGGTAACATTGTAAATAAATGAAGCATTTTGTGTAAAAGATGTTGCAAATGTCTTTTTTTTTTGTTATTTCAGTTACAATATAGGAAAAATGCATGACTAGGGTTCCAATAATTTGAGTAAATACAAATAGCAATAAAAAACGCTGCTGTTTTAAATATGCTTATAGTTTGTGTTTATATGATATTTTTAATGATGTATACATTAAACGTATATATAAAATATTTACAGGTCTACATTATATTATCAACACATTTCATTTTGGCTTTAAAATTGTTTTTAAATTGGAATGATTGCTGTAAAACATTACTTTAAAAAAGAGAAATGTCTTAATTATTAAAAAAATAAATTAAATAAATAAAAAAAATTAAAAACACTACAAAACAATGTGATGCTAAGTTTACTTCTTTCCCCCCATACTTTAATATCATATTTCAAGTTGTTTGTGTACAGCTGTAATTCTTTCTTTCTTCTTATGTTTTTCCCCCCAAATTGATGCTTTGCCAATATTGAATGTATATAAATCATAAATCATTTGAACGTAACAATATTTATTTATATATATATATATATATATATATATATATATATATATATATATATATATATATATATATATATATATATATATTATAATTTTATACAAAAATAGTATTATTCTCATAAAATATCTATTTAAAAAATAAATAAATAAATAAATAAAATATATATATATATATATATATATATATATATATATATATATATATATATATATATATATATATATATATATATGTATGTATGTATGTATGTATGTATATTAAAATCAGTGACTCAGTATTTTATTTTATATTTTAATTGCTAGTCTAAATATCACTGACTCAATAGTCTGACATTGTGTGTGTGTAAATGTGTGTGTGCGCGCCTCATCTCAGGTGCTCATGAACTGGAACAGATGCAGCTGATTCTGGACACGGTGCCCGTCATCAGAGAGGAGGACAGACAGGAGCTGCTGAGGGTCATGCCATCTCTAGTGGGTCACGGCTGGCAGATCAGGAGATCCTTCAGAGATCTAATGCCAGAAGTGGAGGACAAGGGTGAGTCCAGCAAACTGCTTCTGAACACAATGCACTGCAGGGCAACAGAGTTAACAGTTTATCACCATACTTCAACATCTGATTATTACATTAAGAATTACACACTTTTTGTATTGCAAATGTGTAAAAACGTTGATTAAATGTTTAAATGAGGCAATAGAATAGAGGCAATTTTTTAAAGGGAAATTTCACCCAAACAAAGTTCTTTAAAATTCACTCACAATTTAAGTGGGTCTAAACTTTAATGAATTTCTTTCTTGTATCGAACACAAAACAAGATATTTTGAAGAATGTTGGAAAAAGCGGCCACTGACATCAAGAGACTAGAAACAAACAAACAAAAAAATTAAATAAATGGTTTTCCCCAACATTATCCAGTATATCTGTACCTTTGTGTTCAACAGAAGAAAAAGCTCAAACAGTGGAAGGAGATTAAATGATATCAGAATTAAAATTGTTGGGTGACATTTAATTGTAAATATAGGCAAATTTGGATATATTTCTAGAAAGAAATGTGAACTTCGAATGCAGTCAGGATTGAAATTAATTTTTGACATAGTAGAGTCAAGAATGTTTACGAAAGAAATAGCATTTTCTCATATTTATCACTCTGTAATTCTTGAAATAATTAGTAGAAACATTATACATTTACAAATCCTTCAGTAAAAATGTTTAGAACACAGATATGAATAGATATGAAAAGTTCAATGTGTGTAAGAGCTGCTGAAGTGGAGATATATAGCTTTCTGTCAAAGAATAAACTCATTTAGAGAAAACATTCTATTTATTGAAATTGATGTCCAAAAAGGAAGGCTTAAATTGATAAAGTATGACAAAAGAAACAGTTTAAAATGTATTTGGGATTTTTCCCCCCTTCAAAATCTCATAATCAAGAGGTGCGAGATGTGTTCAGCATGTGTAACTGTGGTTTGTCATTGATTTGATGGTTTCAGCCATTGATTTCCTGGAGAGTATCCTGACCTTTAACCCCATGGATCGTCTGACGGCAGAAGCAGCTCTGTGTCAGCCGTTTCTGCAGAGATACTCGTGTCCTCAGGATGAGCCAGTGTCTCTGCAGCCCTTCCGCATCGAGGACGAGCTAGAGGACAGTCTGGTGACTGAGAGCACTCACACTCACGGGCTCCGCTCACACTGGGACAGGTACAAACAAACACACACACAAACACAGGCTATGTTCAAAATGCCAGGGTATTATGCTACTCTTACTATTTCTGCAGTATGTATGTATGCATATTCTCTGTATGCATGGCATACTCGGATGTTTTAATAGATTTTCCAGAATCTGCTACATATAACTTAAATCAGTACTTAAGCTGCTTTTGAATCACATGCTACCATGCAAATCATTTTCACATTCTTAAAAGTGTATTCCAGTCGGAATAATCTTAATAATAATACACAAACAAATGTGAAATATTGTACTAGTTCTTCCTTTAAACTATATACAAAACAGTGCTTCAGAAAAAAATTGAAAGTGACAACGGACATTTTATAATAAAGACAAATTATTATTATAAAGCGTTAATTACCAGCAACACAAATTGTTTTTTGTTGCTTTTCAAAATACTCATTTAAAATGAGCTGAAACAACACAATTCTTGAGATTTTATTGGGACAACTAAATTATTTTATGTTTAATCCATTTAAATTTGTAAAAACTAATAAGCCAACTTAATTCCAACACAAATCGATTGTGTTTTTAAAGTGAAACTAGAAAGTCTAAGCTGAGATTTGTGGACTAAATACAATGTTGTTCAAATTAAACTGCACAGACCTTCTTGATCCTCTTTAATGGTGAAAGTTTGATGGTTAAAAGTTTGCAGCTACATCGACACTGGAGAAGTGAAAAGAAGGGTCACATTATGAGGCAGTTTACACAGACGGCTGCTGAAATGCCCAAAGGAGCAGCTGGTGACGTCCAGTGAGGCTCAAATATAGAAACGTATTAATCCCTTGAATAATTCAATCGCATGGTGGGCTGTGTGACATCTTAATAAGAAAGTCACCTTTGTCTTCTGTGTGGTCATAAACTAAAAAAAGCTGCTTTGTCAAACTAATTATTTGAAATGATCTAAAACGAAACAATTCTGGAGTTTTTTTTTGGGGGGGGGACTTAATTGTTTTATGTTCAACCTACTTACATTTGTTAAAACAATTACTCTAACTTCATAGATTTGTGTTGAGACAGCATAGTGGAATTGTGTGGAAGTCAGCATTTTTTACAGTGTATGAAGATCTGCCTTGACTGATCAGAGACCACACTGACTTATTTTGAAGAGTATAAAAGCTGCTGTTAAATGGAAATGAGCTTGTGTGCTGCAGGTGATTTTCATTAGCACAGATGCAACAATAGTGGTCAGAAAAGAAGCTAAATTTTTTAAATTAATTAATTATATATATATATATATTATTTTTTATTTATTTTTTATGATGTAACTTTACATCTAACATTTACATCTGAACATTTTCTTCATGATTCAATCATAAATAGAATGTTAAAAAGGTACACTTTCACTGTTTTACTGTGGCTTGTGATTATGTAAATTCATTCTTGTTAAATAATTAACATCATAATAATATATCAGAAACAAATAACACATATTTTCTGATAATATAATGACATTTTTTAGATTAGTAATTTTATTTTACTTTTTTTTTTTTAATAATATTTTTTAGACTAAAATGTTAATGCTGACCTTTTCCCCCTCCAAATCTCAAATAAATATTGTCATCACCCTTTTTGTTTCCCAGAAAGAGACAACTGGTCAAAATAACTAATGTTTATATTTTTAATTTTTAAAAAGTAATTGTATTCACTTGTCTGAAGCTAAAATGGTATTGTTGTTGTTTTGTCTAAAAATGTATAAAAGAGTCGCAAACCTTTTTTGTTTTTTTTTTAACCAAGAATATCTTATACACGCGCTCACACACACAAACATATACACACACACATATATATATATATACACACACACACACACACACACACACACACACACACACACACACACACTCACACAAACACACATGTGTGTGTATAAGATATTCTTAAGATATTTTATATAAATCATATATATATATATATATATATATATATATATATATATATATATATATATATATATATATATATATGATCAGAGGGTTTCAAATATATATATATATATATATATATATATATATATATATATATATATATATATATATTTGTTTATATTAATTGATATTGAGAAAAGTACCTTTAAATGTTTTAGCAAGGTGCATTACTAATCATACGTTTTGTTTTGGTCTGTCCTGTACATGGATTATGTTCTTTACCAAACATTTCAATAACTGTTGGGAAAACAATAGAATCGATGCATTGCATTTTTGACTCATCCCAAAATATACCTGTGCAACATAAGAATAAGAGGTTTTGTGCTCTAGGATGACTTTACTGGTAAAATAAAAACAGTAATAAAACTACATATGCCTTTTTTTCCTCAGGTATGACAGTAGTCTTTCCTCAGATGTTTACTGGCCTACCCAGGACCAGTGTGGCTGCATGCAGAGCGTCTCAGAACTCGGAGAAGCTGAAGATGAAGAAGTTCAAAGGGACCCACGAGCCAGTTCAGCTTCCCACATCGAGGAAGCGCAGGTAGACCCTCGCAAGTACTCCCACAGCAGCTCTGCAGAGCGATTCCTGGAGCAGTCACACCCATCCCTGGAGCGCATCTGTGGACACTTCAGCGAGCTGGACTGCGGACGCTCCTGCGACTACAAAGTGGGCTCTCCATCCTACCTGGACAAGATTGCATGGAGAGAAGGAAAGCCGCAGCATTACTCTGAACCCAAACTCATCCTAGACCTTTCCAACTGGAGGAACAACAGCATGGCTGCTCCAAGACAAAACAGCGCAGAGAAGCTTCTGACCGAACCTGGAGATCTTTTCCAGGAGATCTCGCGTTGGGTGGAGAGCACACAGTCAGGTCTCCATTCACCTGGTTCTCCTCAAGAACCTCCATCTTCTCCATGTTCACCTCCTTTACCGCTTTCTCCAACATTGATGCCTCAGTCTCAGATTCAGATCCCAGCGCCGCTGACATTGCCCAGTCCTCTATCCAGAAGAAGCCCGACGCCGTTCTTCTCCGCTCCTCCATCTCTGCTGCCTTCATCTCCTTCATCTCCTCATCACGGTTCTTCCAATTATCCGTCTTCCTCCATTGGTTGTGAAAACTATGAAGAGCCTTCACAGATGCGTCCATCTGGAGAAGAACATTTCGACCTGGATGTGTTTATCTCTCAGGCTCTGCAGATTTGTAGTCAGAGTGAGATCATGGAGAGCTCTGATGACCTCAAATCAGACAACATTAGTGATGTCTGCAACGTATCGGACGACCACAGACCTTCCAGAACACAAACTCCAACCCCTGAGATGGTGAAGGCTCATGGATGTCATAAGGAACACTGGTAGAGGAGACGTTAGGGTTAGTATTTAAGGTAGCATGAATGAATGTGAACAGCTTTTTGAGATTGTCCTTTTATTATCTGAAGGTGAGATTCTGTGTTCAATGAGAAACACAAGTATTGGCTTCTGAAAAAAAGTATTTGTATTCTGAAAAAAAAAAAAAAAGATTTGAGATCTTGGATAAGAGTTAAATTGAGTCTCGAGGACATAGTTATGGAAAATTTTTGTTACCTATTAAAACAGGGGAGTCCAAACTCAGTCCTGGAGGGCCGGTGTCCTGCAGATTTTAGCTTCAACTTGCCTCAACACACCTGCAAGGATGTTTCTAGAAAGCCTAGTATGAGCTTGATTAACTAGCCCAGGTGTGTCTGATTGTGGTTGGAACTATGCAGGACACCGGCCCTCCAGCACCCCTGCTTTAAAGCCTTCTGTCCATCTCTCTCAAAAATGCACAGTTTTAACTGAGATTTTTTTCCTATTTTATTTATTTACTTTTTCATTCTGTGCACTAAAAATATTTTCACTTAAAAATCGCTAGTGAACATAACAATGACTAGGTTTACAAACTTTACATGGACATCAGTGATCGAATTATCTGTCTTAATCTGAATAGGACAATAATATGATGAGCATCAGTTTCTTTTTGAACATTCCTTTCATGATCCTGTTTTATATGTTACAGCACATAATTCCATTAACATCACAACGCTATCCACATTTCCTCCAGAGTTTCATGTCATTTCGGGTGTTTCGTTTTTAGTTTGGACTTTAGCTGCAGTTTGGCACTTTCATTCAGGAACATTTCATGCATGCCTCCCGTGACCAATGAGATATTGGATGCGCGTATTAGTACTCGCTGAGTATGCTTACATGAACGCCAATAATACGAATTTAATCTGATTAAAACAATACTCTGGTCAAGAGTCCACCATGTAAACAGCAAAGTGAAAGTGCCAAACTGATGTTAATGTTATTTGGGTGTTTCATTTTCAATTTGTTGACATTAATCAATAATCCATAAACCTTAATCATATTGTCATTTTCAGATTAAGGCAAATAATTCGATTACTGATGTCTATGTAAGCGTAGTCGGTTATACACTCTGAAAAATACTGGTTTGTTGTAACCCAACTTTGTCAAATATAGTCAAGCATAACCGTTGGGTTAAAAAGTGTAATTTAAATTTAATTAAAAATATAACCCAACATAGGGTTTGTCCATTTTTGACGCAATGTTGAGTGATGACAACCCAGAATTTTTAGGGTAAAGAAACACTGAATGAAACACATTTCAACCAGAAATGTATTTTTGTAAAACACTCCAAAAACAAGAGATTTTTTTTACAAATCTGAAGATGTCATTTTTTATTTAAGTGCTCTGTCATATTTGAGCTTTTCTGAAAAATATTCCAAATTATACATATATTATTAATATTTTTGGTGAATGATTTAAAAAGTACACATGTAAACATTTTCTTTAGACACATTTTTCAAGCATCTGATGAAAATGCTAAATATTTTATTCTTTCCTTCCCAACTAATTTCTCCCATGACCATATTCCCTCGAGCAATCTGAATCTCAAACTAAAACACTTTATTGAATGTAAGTAAAAGAACTGCAAAAGAATGAAGACTTTATATGTCAATTGTTAAGTTTAAACTTTAGTTTTCACTACTTTTTTTTATGAACACTTAATTCATTAAACGATGTGTGTAATGAAGGTCATTTTGTTCAAGTTATTGAAAGAAATTGCACTTTTTGATAAATATATTTAAAAAGTTTTCACTCACAATAAAATCAAGTCTCCAGTTAATCCTGTTGTTTAGAAAAATGTTTCATTTCATATAAGACTTGCCATTTTGGATGGCGTGCATGGATATAAAGAAATCTTCAGACCCACTGTACTTCTAGCCAAGTGAAAATCTGTTGAATACTGTGTGTCTTTGAAAGGTTTAATCTTCAGACCAAGAGCCACGAAGTCATAAAAATAAACTAAACCCCATCATCTTCAAATGCACTTTATGCATCTTCATTTAACTCTTGTACAACAAACCTTTTTTATTCTGAAGTATCCATGTTTTGAATTAATATGGCCCTCTAGATTTATCCCCCAGCAGCAATGGTCCTGTTTCCAGCAGGTCTTACTTCTGCAGAATTCACTTTTAGAGGGTGTTTGAACACTGATGCGTCTCCACGGTGTACATAAATGACTTTCTCAGACATAACTGAATGTGTTTATGTGAATCTCTCATAACATGAATGTTTATATGTGTGTGGGTTTGCTGGTTTACACACAAAAAGATGCCAAAGAGAACCGTCTGTAAAGACAACATATTCTGGAAAAGGGGCAGGAAGCGGAAACTCATTTGCATTTAAAGACACATGAAAATTTTGCTTAACATGAGAAATGGAATAATAATTGAACTGTGGGATATATTAATATGAAAATTAGACTCTAGAGACACTTAAAAATTACAAAATGTAAAAAGGAGTGCATAATAGGTACTGTTATATTTTTGGGAGTCCAATCCATCAGCAGTCAGCAGAGACTAATGATATTTTCACTTGATATGACCATGTATTCAAATGTCTCTTTTGACAGGTTGTTCAGACTTTGAGACCCGTCAAGTTTATATGCTATTCACACACTGATGATGTGATTGTCTGTGTAAATGGTGTGCACAAAAATGCAAATCCACATCTTGACAGACATATAGTAGAGCATATCTACGTTTATTTAATTTTTTAGGGTTCTATGCCTTCCACAGGTGATTTGCCTTTGAGTTCATTTAGACTACTTAAACAAACAGTGTCAAACTCAGTTCCTGGAGGGCCGCAACTCTATACAGTTTAGTTCCAACCCTGCTCACATCTACCTGTAGGTTTCAAACAAGCCTGAATAACTCAATTAGTTTGATCAGGTGTGTTTAATTAGGGGTGGATCTAAACTGTGCAGAGCTGCGGCCCTCCAGGAACCGAGTTTGACACCTGTGACTTAAAGGAACACCACTTTTTTTTTTTTTTCCTTTGGAAATGGGCTCTTTTTACATGTCACCTACTTCAACAGTTGAATTTTATCATTCTTTAATCCATTCACACGATGTCTGGTCTAGCGGGAGCACTTTAAGCTTAGCTTAGCATAAATCATTGAATCGGATTAGACCATTAGCATCTCACTCAAAAACAACCAAATCATTTTCCTATACCTCTTAAGACCCAAGCTGTTTTTTTACATGCATTTTTATTTCTCTTTGCTATTTTGGTTTATTGATCCCTATTTAGAATAAAACCTGAGTACCATCTTTTGATATGATGTACTTTTAGAGAAAAATAATGTCCATTTATGTGGACTCATGGTCTGAATTTGTGTAATTTAAAAACTTTATTTCTGTCTTGAACACACACACATTTTTTTTTTTGAACTATCAGTAAAAACATTTTTTGCCCATTAGGGACAGTTAAAATAGTGTTTGGGACATTTCATATGCTGCCAAACAGTTGCAGGAAGTCCCTGTATGTCTGTTACAAAATATAAAACATAAAAGTTCAAATGTGATGTCTCGGAGGGTAAAGCTGGACTCTTCTCTAGTTACTTTGTGCATGAAGACAGATGAAAAATTAAAAGTTGCTACTTTTTCAGGCAATATGGCTTTAAACTCGCGACACGGTCACATAGTGGGTAGCACTGTCGCCTCACAGCAAGAAGACCACTGGTTTGAGCCCCAGCTGGTTCAGTTGGCATTTCTGTGTGGAGTTTGCATGTTCTCCATGTGTTCACATGGGTTTCCCCCACAGTCCAAAGACATGCACTATAGATGAATTGGGTAAGCTAAATTGACTGTAGTGTTTGTGTGAGTGAGTGAGTGAGTGAGTGAATGAGAATGTATGTGTGTTTTGCAGTACTGGGTTGCAGCTGGAAGGGCATCTGTTGCATAAAAATATGCTGGATAAGTTGGCGGTTCATTCGACTGTGGTAAAGGGACTAAGCCACAGGTGTCAAACTCAGTTCCAAAAGGGCCGCAGCTCTGCACAGTTTAGTTCCAACCCTAATTAAACACACCTGATCAAACTAATCGAGTCCTTCAGGCTTGTTTGAAACCTACAGGAAAGTGTGTTGGAGCAGGGCTGGAACTAAACTGTGCAGGGCTTCGGCCCTTTTGGAACTGAGTTTCACCCCTCTGGACTAAGCCAAAAAGAAAATGAATGTTTATAAACTACACACTCAATTAGCGTAATAATTAAGATACTTCGCTGCTATACCACTGCTGCAGCAGGTGCAATAATAGCATGCAGTGCCTGAAAATAGTCCCTTGCTGGGTAACTAGTAACAGTGTTCCTTTTCCCAGTATTATACAGGAATAAGTGTAAAGTTCCGGTAACACTTGATGGTCCATTTAAGTATTAGTAAACTGTCTGCTTAATATCTGTTGATTCTGCTTCTTTAACACTTAACTGACTATTAGAAACTTTACAAATACATGTCAACTTACGCCAACCCTACCCCAAAGCTAACAGTCTACTTATAATCAAATGAGAATTAGTTAGCATGTAGATGCAATCTAACTTAAATTCAACAAACAAACCATCAAAACAAAGTGACCAAAGATTGTAACCACATCACAATCACAACTTTTCATTTTCCGCCAGTCACAATGAAACCAGCTAAAAGTTACACTTTAAACAGGAAATTATCTCTTTAAAAGTTTTTTTTTTTTTTTTGAGCAATTTGCTAATGGTCTGATCTAATTCAATGATATATGCAAAGCTAAACTAAAAATTAAGCTAAAATTTGTCTTTTGTAAAAATGAATGTTCTGTCCTATTAAGATGGGAAGAGACTTTCCACCAGTGTGGAGAAAAAAAAAAAAATATATATATATAAATATAATAATCATTATTTTTTTGTGTGAAAAATGTACATAAATTATGCGCAAAAAACGAGTAGGATAAACTACAATAAAAACACATTTACAAAATACATTTCAGAATCCACATCTATAAAGTCATGTCAGTTTACTTTTAGAAAATTAAAATGGGTGCAGTGGGATTAATAGACAAACACATTAAAGTTCTTCTCATTCTAAAATCCCTCAACCAAACATCAGAGTGCTTCAGTGTAATCACCTCCCAGAACGGTCTAGTTCTCTGGTCCAAAAGAGCAGTTCTGCACCTCCAAGTCAGCACATGTTCATTTCGTTTCACCTTCACCTTTTGAGGCACGAGTTATTTATTGTAAACATAAGAAAGCTCACAGTGGCTTCTCCTAGCACAGCAATGTTCATTTCTCTTTTTGATATCTTGAGCTAGTTTTTCAGGAAGAGACTATTTAGCTTCCTTTGAATCATTACATGGAAACAGTAATTTATTCACAAGATTTCTGGTTTGATTTTTGTTTTGTTTGTTTTTTCTCTCAACATTCAACAGAATTCAACTTATGTGAGTAGATAGTGAGAAAATTGTATTTAAAAAAAAAAAGCTCTTCCTTTAATTGCAGGTGTACACAGAATCTACAATATGTCAGTCTACATCAAGCTGGTGTAACAGAGGCCAGCTACTGAGTGCTGTGCAGGTAGACCTCACTCCTCTGACCTCTAAAGCTGTTCAGACGCAAGAGGCAATGGTCTTTAGCCTCCTTGTTAGAGCAACCGACTCCCATGCAGAAGGTCACCGGTTCAATCCCAGCTCGGAGCGTGTTGGGTGGCATTGGACCGGTGGGGTCACACTGATCATTAAAAACACACACTTCAACACTTAAACATCAATCCCCAAATCACAACAGGAGATCAGATCTTGTTATTCTTTGTAATTTTAATTCCCATAATTTAATTAGTTCAAATGCAGACAACTTTTCACAAAAAAAGTTCCAAAAAAGAAAGAAAACAGCAATACAGTACATATGCGGATAGGAGGGGGGTTGTTTGTTAAATCTAAAGCCCTGTCTTTCAGATGATACCAGACAGTAAAACAGCATAGCATTCACATCATGGCATTAGAGACGACACGCAGCAGGCAATCAGCAGAGGATTGGGCTACATTCTATTTTCAAGTGCAGATAAGAGCATGGAAACTTAGAAACCATATTAGCACACTACAGGAGAATGTCACTAGGCTGCCAGGAACAGTTATGAAACCTTTTATCAACACACTGGATGTGGATATGGATGATTCTGTTTGCACAAGTCCGATTTGTCCAATCACAGCATGTGCATCTCAGAATGACACCGGTGTTTTAGATCTAAACCGGCGGTTAATGTGCCATTCTTTCAATATGGAAGTCATAACTCTCTACGGCCAAACTACAGCAGCCCAGTGTTTAGTTGTTTGTTCCATGTTGAATTTTGGTTGGAGTAATCTGAGTGTGCATGTTTGTTGGTTGAGCGTCTGCATTGACATACTGTACTTGCATATTTTTTTTCTACTGCGCATGTGAAATATTTTGCTGGTGTGCTGCTATAAAACAAACCAATTCATAGAAGAAAGGCAGATTATATCTCTAGTTTGATGCAAAGTATCGCATGCAGGTTAGAAAAAAGGTTTTACTTGATCTTGCTGTGCCCCGTCTGACTCTTATGGAAGCTTGTTGCAGCCACAGAATAATAATATAATAATAATAATGTAATGGTGTCTAATGGAATGGCATTTTTACCTTTACAATTTTAAGTTTAAATATGCTCAGTTTAATCTCACGATTGTTACTTCTCAGAATAAAAAGAAGGTATAATGTCAACATTAGACATTTCCAAGTTTATATATTGCAATTCTGAAGGGGAAAATGTAACGGCTGAATACAAACTTGAGATTAATCACAAAATAGGCTCAACAGCTCTCAGAAATCTTTTCTCACAAATGTCAGTTTATATCTTGGAGTTTTGAGAAAAACTATTTGAACTGCAAAATATAAAGTCAGAATAATTTTTTTACAATTCAGAACTGATTGGTTTAGCATTTCTAACTCAAAAATGACCCTTTTAAAATGAATAACTAGCAATTTTGAGTTCAACTTTTTCCTTTTTGTTTTGAAATTAATCACAAAATGGGTTCACATCTTCAAATTTGGACCTTTTTTTCTCAAAAAGTCTGTTGTATATGTTTATATTTTGCAGTTCTCAGCAAGTCTACAAACTAACTACAAAAGAACTTGCTTTTCAGACTTTACTGTCTTGCAATTCTGATTTTCTGTATAAAATAGTTATGGTTAGTTATGAAATGCTGGACAAACATTTTTGGATTTCAAATGGATTTTTTTTTATTATTTAAAAATTGTCAAATAAAAATACAACAAAAATAGAATTTTTGATTTTGAGAATTGCGAAAATGTGTAGTTTCTTGTCATTTTGAGTTTAATCACATCTTGAAATCCAATATTTTCCTCTCATAAATGTTTATAAATTTTTGCAAACCTGAGAAAAAACTATTTGAACTGCAAAATATAAAGTCAAAATTATTTATTCCTTGCTATTCAGAATTTACTCGTTTAGTATTTCTGACTCACAATTCTGCATTCGTTTTTATGTTGCATTACAAACTAGCAATTTTGAGGTCATTAATTCCAACTTTTTCTTTGTTGTTTTCATTTTGATCACAAAATGGGTTCACATCTATTTTTTTCTCAGAAATGTCATTTTATTGCAGTTCTCAGAAACACAATCTGAACAACAAAATAGAAACTTAAAATAGAAGATTTTTTTCCTTGCAATTCTGCAATTTTATTCTCAAGTTTCTAAATAAAATCTTGCTATACTTAGTTATTAATTTAGACAGTTGAGAATTTTAATAACTTTAAATAGTTTTTTGTCGTTTAACAATTCTGACTCACAAATCTGCATTAATTTTTTTAACAAGCAATTTTGAGTTCTTTAATTCCAGCTTTTTCCTTGTTGTTTTGAGTTTAATCACATAATGGGTTCACATCTTGAAATTCTGACTATTTTTCTCTCAGAAAAGTCACCTTGTATCTTGCAGAAAATCCATCTCAACTACAAAATATAAACTCTTTTTTTTCTTGCTATTCAGAATCTATTGGTCTTGAAAATTAAAAAAAAAAAAGAAAGAAAAAAAAACTAGAATTTTGACTTGAGAATAACAAATTGTTTCTAGTCATTTTGACTCAGAAATCTAAGACAAAAAAAAACACAATCTGAACCATGAAATAGAAACTATTTTTATTCCTTGCTATTCAGACTTTATTGGTCTATTTCTATATAAACTCTTGCTATTCTTAGTTCTGAATTGCTGGACATAAGCTTGAATTTTTTGAATTTTTTAAAATAACTTTCTTGTTTTTTTGTCATTTTGATCTTGAAATTTAAACGTTTTCCTCGCAGAAATGTTTATATCTTGTAGTTATGAGAAAAAAAAAAACAGAACAGCAAAATATAAACTCAATTCTTTGCTATTCAGGATTGAATCATTTCACATTTACAATTTAATCGTCGCAAATTTACGTACAAGATCGTATTAAAAATTATACAAATTACTGCATATAAACTCACAATCATTTAGGTCTTTTTTTAGACACTATTCAGACTTCTTTACTTTTAAAATGTTCAGTGAAAACTAGCGATTTTGAGTTCAGTCAAACCTGTAAAGCAAAACGACCAAATAATAGTTGCATTTCCTCAATTTTATTCCGTGTCGGTAGCAAGCTTCCACAGACTCTAAACATTGGTGTCGCCGCTGCTGGTGAAGGTGCGATTGACCACAGTCTGGCTGCTTAGTATTGCATTTCAGGGAAACAAAATTACAAAGTTATTCAACCTTACTTGTCCAAAAAAACAATCATGAAAAACTTGTTGAATTTTAACAACTCGCAACCTCTCTCTTCTCTCTCACACACAAAAGGAGAGACATCCCTGGGCAAGGAAAAAGAACAACAATGGATTTATGGAACCAATCCACATCCCCAACCTCTGCTAGAACAGTTCAGATCTTTAAGGAAAAAAGAAATTCAGTGGTTTTTAGCACCGAATTTCCTTACAATAGCATTCAGGAGCCTCTCCGCGTGAGAACTCGCCACCCAGGTAGAACTTATATATGTAGAAAAATATAGTTTAATGAAATTTATATATCTATTCATTTCTTTTTTTGAATCATATCCACCATGTAAAGTTGTGTAACTACATAACAGCAGTGCGACGTAACACAGGATCATGAAGGTTCACACTGCTAAAAACACAAACTGACATGAAACACCTTTGCACGACGCCTGGTTATTTCATATTAATTTTGTGATTAATAGTTAGTTGATTGGCATATTTTGTAGTTGTTGTTTTTTTAGGCAACTGCAATGAGTTATTCTACAATATGATTACAATGTAAACACCACAGTACTGAAGTTACTGTATCCAACAAACAGTAAAGCACAACATTACAAGGCAAATGGCCATATTAAGCATAGATTTGTTCTTGATGAAAAAGTAATACACTAAAAAATAATAATAAAAGAAGAAGAAACAGCAACACTTTGCATTGGTTCAAAAGCCACACGTTTGTACAGTTTCCAAATCTGGTGACAAGGCTGAACGTATTGATAAAGCCTGCTTCACCTGATAAAACATGGTCATTTAATCTTTCTTTTGTATTTTTTGGACTGAATTCATGAGATTTTTTTGGTTTCTTGTGCCACAAATAGATCATTACATACTGACCTTTCATTTCTTGACTCATTCGCACCACTGAATCACATATTGACCTGATGTTCAACTAATTCCTCTTCTGATAACATTAATCGATTTATCAGCGAGGTTGACTCAAGTAATCGGATGCTGATATGAGATTGACCAGGCCGGCGTTTACTCCAAAACATCATATATGTGGATATTTCTTATACGTTTGTGCTGGCTGATGTGGGATTTTGGCTGTCTCTGCACATACAGGTTTGTTTTTTTTAAGAATTGGCATCATGGGCTCTAATAACAATATACGCTAAAACTGAGCTTCTAGCATCCTTTATATACTCTGCACATCATTTAGGTTGTTATTAAAAACACTGTCAAGGAGTATGGCAATTCCACTCAAACATAATCATCTTTGGCTATTTATTTTTCATAAAAATCAGGTTGATTCATTGATGTGTATCGATTTTTTATTTTAAAATACCTCAGATATGTTCCTTTTTTATGTCTTTAAACAATAATATCCACCGATACCTTAAAAGGGAGTCAATGATAAGGATTATGAACGTAGCGTCTTGTCATAAAGTAAATTTAAAAATATTTGATCATTTCGATATGCTTGGAAGAGCATCCGTTTCATGCAACTACCAAAACCTCCTTAAACGTAACATTAGAAGACCTCAGAATAAGTCCGAAAACTCAAAGTCGAATATATATACATATACACACAGTAGAAATTAAAGTAGCATACGTAGTCAAAACATGATTTCATCTTCACACCTTGTGTTATGTATTTTTTTTAAAGGTATGAATGATAACATATCCAGAAAAATAAATATGACGATGAAAGAACAGGGATTTATGACCACTAGAAAAATGACTCATGTAACGTTATGAGATAGCACAGTTTCGTCTTTTGTGTGGCATAGTGGGTTAGCTGAGGTATGATTTTCTTTTTTAGCTAAAGTATTGAACAGCAGGACGCTTTCAGTGTCATTTCGACAGAAGTTTGACTTTTCAGCAAACGGAATTAGCGATATGTTTAGGTTTATAACACTCCACAAGCATTTAGAGGCCTAGGAGACTGGATTTTGCACTGATATACTGGGAATTGCGCCAGTGATTGGCAATTGTAAGTTATAAATGCACTGTATTTGTATGTGCAGCTCTGTTTACTCCCTTGAAGCTGTAGGACCCACAGATACTGTTTAGTGTGTTTTTGTACCTTTTGATATCACTGAGTCAAATATCTTACGCTTTATGGTAACATTTCAACAGAAACGATAGTAAAAATGAAATGGAAATAAATACTCTTGACAAAGATTAAGGATATTTAAGTCAAAGGATTCTGGATGCTTTTTCCAGGCAGCATTTAAAAACTCTCTCTCTCTTCACTTTCTGGCTTTTATATTGACGTATATATATTTTTTTTCCGTCTCTGTTTTATCTTTTCGCCATTACCTTCCTATACCTCTCTCTCATATCCCAAATTCTCCTTCTCAAACGTAAGGCAGGATGCCATAGACGAACAAGGCCATGACAGCGGCGCTGAACAGGCCTGCTACAGGAACGGTGACGAACCAGGCCAGGAAGATGTTTCTGAAGAGACGCCAGTCCACGGCCTTCCTGGAGCGGATCCAGCCCACCGCCACCACCGAGCCCACCTGCAGCCACAGCACAGGCCAAATCACAGAGTTAGCTACAGTAAACAGTACAAACTGGATTTGATTACTCAGGGGGGAGCTAGGGGTATAATATTTGCCAGAATGTATTTTGTTATTCTTGCAATAATCATTTCTTTAAAGACCCCATGAAATCACAAGCATGGTTTAGTGTGCGGCTTTGATCTTATTTTAAAGCAAGAAAATACACTGGTGCATATTAAAGTGTTCAAACAACTGTTTTTACAGTAAACAGATAGTATGCCTCAGATGTGGCTATGTGGCACTGAAAAAAATCAGCTTTTATTAAAGGGATAGTTCACCCCAAATGAAAAATTAGCCATTAATTCTCTTACCCTCAGGGCATTAAAGAAGTAGGTGGCTTTTGTTTGCAAAAATAAATGTATAAAAGGCAAAACAAATTTAATACCAGTGGCTCATGATGATACATTAAGGGCTCCGGTATACTTCAAACCAAACCGTGGAACAAACTGAAATGAAGTAATTTTAAACTAAGTATATTTTGAATTTGTTTTGGCTGTTTGAAACAGCACACCAAAGCTGCCATTGGTCTGTGGCGATTTCGAAATATGCAGGTTTGTTTGGGAACTTTTTTTTTTTTTGACGTGTGATTTATTTCTCATTCCCAGGGGGTCAGACAGGAGAACAACATCTAAAACAATACCACTAGCCACATGAATACACTGTAGAGGGGTAGCATAGTTGGTACGGATATATCCGCACCTGTGTGACCAGTCGCAGAGAGATTTTAAAGGGGTTACACAGCAGAAAGGAAGCCCACATTGTCGCATCTTTTCTTAGAGTTTGCACAAAGTGGCGATGCCATTTGATGCCTCCAATTACTGCAGCACGCACTATTTATTTATTTTTTGTAATTATATTAGAATTTCAGCAGCCTTCTTATTTATAATAATAGACTCAAACCATTCTAAAAATGTTTTTATTAATGTACATGTTCAGAATGTTTTTGTTTTGGTAATAATTATTTTTACAGTTCTGTAAAATTCTCTGGTCCATATTTGATTAATTGAGCAGAATCAGTATGTTCTTGTCCATCTTGGTCCCACTTTTTTCTGTTTGAATAGAATATACCGTTACTCAGCATTGCTCAGTTCAAACTTTTTTTGCCCTCAATTGAAGAACAAAAAAGTAGTTTTTCTGAAGTAGAACGACCACTTTATATGGTTTTAGAAAATGAAGATATTTTAGAATTATCGTGAGACCTCTCTGATCCTCCAGACAAATTATTTTTCCCTAATGCAGCTTACTTCCTCTTTCTATAAAAAGGTACCTCATGACAGACCTATCTTGCTCTGAAATGTTTAATGTTTGTTTATGGTTCGTGGAGTCCAATGTCACTGCATGTAACATGTAGTGTTGTGACAAATAAAGGCTTCTTCATCACTATCATATGTTAAAAATCAGAAAAGGAACCAAAAACATTGTCAAAACCTATGTGAACTCAATCATCCAACTGTAAGCATTTGAAGCTCCAAGAACATTTTTATAAAAGGCAATAAACTTCACCTTTGTCTTGTCTTCTTTGACAGGTCAGGTTGTGCATTTACTACAGGCAGTAGGACGTACAGCCATTATGGCTTGTTTCCACTGAGTGGCATGGCATGGTACGGTTCGGGTCCGTACCTTTATCAGGCTTGCGTTTTCACCACAAAGGGTACCCTTTTGGTGGGCATGGTGTATGACAAAGTTTAAGTCAACGTCATGCTCCTCGAGAAATTGTCTACAGTAAAGCTGTACGAGTCGTTAAGTTATCATATGAGAAGCACTTCTCACAAAACAGATGCTTTAAACACAAATAATTCTGTATAAATGTTTATTACTAACTTTTCTATGAACATGATTTGATTATAACTGCAGATCAATGACAGTGCAAAATAGCCTACTGTAACGTCTGTAATTATATAAAATAAATATATAAATGCAACATATATGAACGCATACAACCCCTTACAGTCTCTGATATATTATTCATTACAGAAAAAATACACACATGATACATTTAGTACTTATTTGAGTACTTATTGAATATAGCCCACAGTGAGCGCAAACCTCTCATCTGATCTGAGTCTGTAATCTTCAGCAGCACATGTAAGCTCTGTTAAGAGAGTCATTTTGACATTTCCAGTTCATAATAGTCCAAAAGGTAAAGATAAACATGGCAGTTTGTTCATGATTCAGGTTGCTAAAACAATTTTGCTCCTGTGTATTTTTCCGCGCTTCACTCTTCACGCGCTTGTCCTTTTCTTTCTGAATGGATCAGATGACGGAGACACTTGACCGAAAAAGTGGTATGGTGCGGTTTGGTTCGGTACGCTTTTTGACAGTGGAAACGGCCATAAAAGCGTACCAAACCGAACTGTACTGTACCGTACCACTCAGTGGAGAATTAGAGTCAGCAGCTCAACAAGGAGGCGTCATATTGCCCATAATAAACTCACCCTAATCTGACAGGGAAAATGTAGGCAAACCAAGTGGTTTTTACAGTTGTTTTTACAAGTGTTCTTGGAGCTTCATATGATTACAGTTGAACCGCTGAAGTCACATTGAAACACACTGAATGCTTTGACAATGCTTTTGGTTTCTTTTTTGGACATCTGAGGAGGATGAGAGAGCTCTTGGATTTCATCTAAAATGCTTTAATTTGTGTTACGAAGATGAAAGAAAGTCTCGGGGGATTGACACAACATGAGGGCGAGTAATTAAAAACAGAATTGACATTTTTTGAGTGAACTAATACTTTCAGGTTATTTATGAAATAAAACGATCAAGATAAATTAAATCTGCTCATCGCGTAATATGACCACATTTTTTTGTCAGGCCACTTGGATTCAAGAGATTCATTTGATTCCATCTGGATTAAATTCATGATGCCTTTATATATTTTTGCATTAAGTTTTGATGCAATTGGTTGAACTATTGATTTAACTGTAGCCAGTCATTAGACATAATAGGTTCACGAAACAGTGTCCTTTGTGTCAAGCAACAACTGATGATTTCAAGTATTTTTATCTACTGCTATACTGAATATTTTATACCACCACCATAAATAAATATAGGTTATTGCAAAGATTTTCAACCCTGTTTAATTGCATGTCATCCTAATTATATAGACAATCAATATATTGCCCATTTATATAGTATATAAACAGCATTTTTAAAAAGCAAAGCAAAAGCTCTAAATTGAATAAACATGATGTTTAATATCACTTCTGATTTCATAGGGGTCATATGCGGACTATTGTCTTTTGAAATAACAAAATACATAATAAATATGGTTAATTCACCCAGGTAGTGGTTAGTTAGACAACTCAAAGTACTGCAAGGTTTAAAACTCAAGCTTTTTTCCCCTTCTCCACAGAATTACAACTAGTGAATACGATACAATTACTAGCTTTCAGTGCTTTTAACAAAGCCTTTCTCATTCCCTGCATTCAACACGTTTCTCCTTCTGCTTGAAAGGCAAAGTCATGTCATGTCCTGCTTAATAACACAGGGCAGCGGGACGAGGCACATTTCCATACATGCTGTGTGACTCAGGGGTTCTGCTGACAGGTGTTGTGTGGATCCGCCTGTTCTTATACGGTCACTGTAACCCAAGACTGCGTCACAGGGGGGCTAAATCTAGAGCAAAAGTCAATGGAAAGTCAACAACGGAGACAGAATAAAAGATTCAGGCCATTCCTTCTCTCGCTCCAAGATTTAAGGCAAGACACTGCAGATGAAAAAACCAACTAACGGTTAACCTCATAGCTGATTAAGTACATTAAGAATTTCACACTTATAAATAATATATTGTGTAAATAATCAAATTAAACTTCTTCATTATATACATGCTAATTTCTATACATTTCTAGCACTGAAATCTGAACAAAATATGAAGACAGGCTTAAAATTCTTATTTCATTTATTTATTTATTTTAAATGTTTATTATTAAGTGTCAACAAAGGGTATTTTGGAAATTTTCAATTAACTTCATGATTCCAGAAATAAACAGCAAAACTATTTGGAGAAAATAACATTCATAAATATGTATTCTATTTGAAATATACAGACACAAGAAACACTTGAAGAAACACAGAAAAGTGCTATATAAATGTAAGGAATTATTATTATTATTATTATTATTATTATTAAATGTATTTGAAATTCAGGGCTCCCACTTTAAGCCAAATATAAAAAATCCCTAACTAAAAAAAGCAGAATTTCCATGACCTGTATAATGAATGGAAACAGGCCACTGTTGTGCTTTGCATAATATTAAAATTATTTAGGCTTGAATATCATTTTGCATGAATTTAATAGCCACTGCAAGAGCAACACTGGACAATTTACAACGGACAATTTGGTACTTTACAGTTTGTGTGGCTGTAAAGTGCTCCTTTCCTATCTGATTGCTCAATAGTTGTTTTACAAACTTTACATTGAGCATTTTTGTCATCTAATTTTGAGCCAGCAGTTTTTAAAAGTAGTCATTTTAAGTATATATTTTAAGCCAAAGCTCATAAAACTGTACATAACCCAACCCTGTACATTAGAAAAATTATAAAAAAAATAATAATCTCAATTTATGTGCATAAAAAACATTATTGCCTGCAGTGTTTAGCCTTAAAACCCTTGATTTCTGCAAAACTCACGTAAGATGCTTGGCCATGGGATAATTTGTGAATTTAAAGCATACACCAATTCATTTCTGTGAATTTGATAACATTGTCTGTTTATTAAATGTTGTTTTCTGATGCTCTGATCATCAATATAGTCATGATGAAATTGTGACTCCCCCATCACTGCCGTGTGTTTGTGTTTTCATATTGATGTTGGATTAACTGGATGATGGTCTTCTGGACATGAACTGTCTGCCAATTCATATTTTGTATAGAATGGCATTAAAACATGACATATGCATTATTCTAATGTTCAAATTAGGGCTGTCAATCAGTTTACCAGTTTGAAAAAAATGTATTTTGTTATAAAGTTTAATCAAATTAGTATTTATTCAGATATGCCCCGAAAGAAAAAAGACATGTAATTATAAAAGTATCGAGCGCATTGTATTAAAAATAAATATAATAAAACTGACCAAAAAAATAATAATAATAATTTAAAGAAAAAATCATTAAATCCTGTTGATGCATAGCATTTGGTTGACTTGATTATTTTATGTAAAGATTTTTGTTTTTAATTTATGTATTTGTTTACTGAAATGAATTAAACTATATCTAAAAGGTAATCCAAAATACTAATAAATACTATATATATATATATATATATATATATATATATATATATACACACACACACACACACACACACACACACACACACACACATATATATATATACAGTATATATATATATATTGAAATCAATTAAAATTTATACTCTAATATATCTGTGAAAATGATTTCCCTCAGTAATATTTACATTTAAGGTATTTGATAAGATGCGGACAATTTATTTGCATTTAATCAGCTTTGTACGTAAATAAAATCAATTTTGTTCTTCATGTTATTTTTTTAAATCAAACCAAATTAATGTTTAATTGACAGCCCTAATGAAAACAGACCCTCACACCCTCATTTTCTTCAATCCAGCTTTTACAAGATGTTTCTAAATCTAAAGAAAGGTCTGAAAGGTGTATGAATCTGAAACCAAACAAGTTTAAAGCCCTGGATTGCCCTTCAATCCCAAAGCATTTCAAAAACCCCTAGAAAAACATCAAAGCACACAGGGGAGAAGAGGGAATAAACACAGGTCAGCTCATTTCCGTTGCAGGGATTTGTAAAAGCAAACACAAAAGGAAATAAGCTTTGTACTGACTCTTGACTATAGTTGACTCACTCGTGTCCGGTATTAGTCTAAGAAGAAGAGTTCAGACTGTTGACCTAACGTATGATAATGAGGTGAAATTAACTTTAAATGACGTTACTGGAATGGTATGGATTAGGTTAACATGTTGAGCATTTGGACTATAATGTATGCAACCAAAAAGTAAATTTAAAGAAAAAAATAAAAATGGACTAAAAAAAAAAATGACTCATTACAGCCTCTTCTATAAAACAACTAGTGCTGGGCAATGTTTTTGAATTTTTAATTTCAATTTAAATGTACTCGGAAAAAAATGATTATTATAATATATTTTTCCTTGCTTATTATGTTGGCAAAATGAACTGACACAAAATAACATGCATGTATCAGCCGATTCGAATGTTATCATTCAATTGAATGGGCGTTATCAGTGGTTGTCAGCTGATAGATATGGGCCAGTAGGGGCCTTCTGCGCCTACTGGTAGGCTCAGATGGCTGTTATCATTCATCCACATGCTTAATCAGCTATAGATTACATACTACTACAGCCGGAAGTTAATTAGAATTATTAAAATTATTCATTAAATTTCCAAATAATTGTATTTCATCAACGTCTACCCCTACCGTCATATTAATGTAAAAAGAGATCTAGATCTGAAGTCTTCTTTATTAGTGTAGCTGACTAACCATGTAGTTGGATGATAACAGCTCTCTGAGCCTACCACTAGGTGCAGAATGCCCCAACTGCCCCATATCTATCAGCTGATAATCACTGATAATGCCCTTAAATCGATTGATAAAATTTAATGGGGGCAGATGTATAAATACACACATGCATTTATGGGTCTGTATTTACATATTCTATACAATTTATTATACAGTACACTGCATACATAAAGCAAATACAAACATTTTGGGTGCAATTAATGACGATTAATTGTTTGACTGCTAAAATTACTGATCAAAGCTATTAGCTAAGCTTATTTGTGACTAAATGTTTGGTGTTAAATTTGTCTTTTAGATGAGACGTTAAACTGAGGTTCTGACTCTCTGTGGTCATTAAAAATCCCAAGGCACTTCTTAAAAGTAGGGGTGTAACCCCAGTGTCCTGGACAAACACCCTCCATCGACCCTTACCAATCATGGCCTACCAATCATCCCCATCCACCAAATTGGCACTATCATGGTCTCTCCACTCCAATAGCTATGTAATGAGCACACTGGTGCCGTTGTTCTATGGCTGCAGTCACATCAGCCAAGTGGATGCTGCACACTGGTGGATGTTAAGTGTGGAGAGACCACCCCCCAATGATTGTTAAGCGTTTTGGGTGTATGGCCATACACGATAAATGCGCTAAATAAATACACATTACGTTATATTACATTGCCATA